>NC_089211.1:20810356-21110356 GCF_963930695.1 Labrus bergylta
TTAAAAAATACTCTGTATATAGTCATGTAAGAAAAATACATGTTAGCATAATGTAAATTTTGCTAAAGTGCATAGCGTAAACCTAAAGGAAAAAACCTAAAGGAATACATTTTGGTTGTGGTCAATGATGTGCAAGAGTGAGAAGGATACAGGTGATTTTATAGATTTTTGGCTGCTTAGTAAACTTCTCAGGACCTTAAGATTACATAATTTGTACTTATTATACAAATATAAAGAAAGTACTGGTGCTTTAACGTCTGGTGCATTAAGTGTAGTAGTGCCTGATCTCCCTGAATATCCTTTCAGCTTTGTTTCACCGAAAGCAGCAAGACAGTAATGAGGTATGCAAAAAGCTGTGGCACTCATCCTTTGGACCACATGCATTGTTTTTCCGACTCCTGCCAAATTTTTGCAAAAGTGAATCTAGTATTGAGAAATGTTTGTTATGAAAAACTGTAAGCTTTCAGCAGTATTTCCACAGAGTACCACTGTAAAAACAACAGAACAACAGAGAGGAAACCACAAAACACAGTCAGACAAAATGAACAACTGAGATGGCATTCCAATTTCAAGCCCTTAAAGAATACATGGAAATAAAGAAATTAGTATATTATTGTTTATACAAAACTTTATTTTCTTCCTAAACCCATTTGCTTTTTTTTTTTTTTTTTCAGACTATGTCTTTTGAGGGCTGCCCCAATGCTGTCCAATGATTGAGTTGTTTGTAACATGACCTGTTTGGACATAGCTTGCATAGTTTGTCTGCTCTTGTTATTCAGCGGGGTAGATGTGGTATTCCCCAAGAACCTCACAAAAGACACACGGGCCTCACTGGCTCCTCTGCCCAGCAAAACAATGCCAGCATGTAACAGTCACACTGTTTAAATTATGTGGCCACATAACGTGCAGATGGATACAATGAGGTAGGGGAGAAGAGGGGTTTTATCAAGGCAATTTGTTAAAAGTTTTCTTTGGGACCCAGGATGTGAGCTTGCCAGCCTTTTACTGCTGTTTTTTGGTGGGTTTTTAAATGGTTGGCATCAGTGACAGGTACTGTTTCCCTTTCCACACCCCCTAAAGCAATTACAAGATCATTATGTACTGTAATAAAGCTGGTACAGCCAGGAGGTTAAGCCTCATTGTGAGTCACCTTTGGAAATCTGCATTTTATTTGTGTAAAAAGTGGGGTAACAGTTGTTAAAATAAATTTGTCATGTTACAATGAACAACACCCCTTTATGGCTTTCTTTATCATGCAAATAGAAAGTTGGACAGGAGTCTTTCACACTGTGAGAATTTCATTCATAGGCACAGATAGTAGCAGTAAAGGGGGTTGGATGGACAGAGTGTGGTGTCTGAATATAGTACATGCACTCAGTGATGATAAAGATCGCCTGGGAGAACAAAGGAACTAGCCACGGTCTGGCCTGCCATGAGAATGTCAAAACATCAAGTAACAGAACTGGCAAGACACACACAAACCATTCCGGCCACCCACTAACACACACACATACGGATACTCTTTCTTTTGTCTCTTTATTCTTTCTATCTACATTGCTTGCATATAGCTCAACGCTGTCTAACCCCATCTCTAATTCAGGGCCTCTCACATCTATTCCAGGGCTGTCTGGCTCCCTTGGTTTTGAAAGCTCAGCAAACAATGAGGTGGACGAATGGCAGATTAATGTTTTTGTAAATTAACAATGTTGCCATTAAAGTAACCATTGTCTTCTAATTTAATGAGACAGTGGAGCGATGGCTGAACAAGAGATGACAAGGCAGAGAGCAGGGAGACAGACAGAGCAAGAGAGGATAGTGAGGGAAAGTGAGAGTGAGAGAGGATCAATTAGGACAGTATTTTTGGCATGCCGGGAGAAGCCAGGGCAGTAGGGGATGCCTTTTCCATGACATCAGCGTTTGGACACACATCAGTCGAACCAGTCCACAAATCAATCAAAGCCACATAGAATCGTTTCTCGCTGGCCTGAAGAATTTATGGCAGCTTACAGTATCTCATGACTTTGAAATCCTCAGATCTAAGTGGCATTAGACTGGTACAACAGCCCTAAATAAAATTGGTTTGCCTTCCATTATAAATGAGAAAAATTAGCTCAGCTCTGAATGATCTCACTCGCAGTTCAGCAGGACCCACAGTCCAAATGAATGCAATGATGAAAACACCCCATTAGAAGTCATTCAGCAGTTCTAAATGTAGGCGGCAGATATTTCTGGAGACTGAAATATTTCCAGAAAATAGACCTGACCATCTTGGAAACATCACGTTGAACAGCATTCGACATAATCAAGCCACGATCAGTGGGCTTGTTGGGTAACCAGTGACAGGATTGACTACAATCACTGCTTCTGATTTTCAATCATATGTAGCTATATTATTCCTGGTGACTCTACTCACCGTATTTCAACAAAGGCTTGAACTGTTTGAAGGAAAATGCTAGATTTTGTATCTATTTATGAATGAAGTGGGGGTGTTTCTGTTGTAAATATTCTATGAGGAAACTGTGAGAGAGACTGTTGATTGTCTTAGAATTTATTCCCCAGAGGTCAGACAACATTACAGAAAATTCATGGATTACAGAGTTTTCACGTCCACAGTCTTGCTCATATTTGGTTAGAAGGTACAGCCTACATTTCTATTTGGGTACACTTCTAAAAGGCTAGATAGGGGACATTACCTAGACCTGTAAATGTAAGACTTATACATTTCAGTCTACGCAAACATTGTGTCCTTTTCAGCTCAGCTATATCGAAATATAGGTCTACTGCTATGAGATGTCTTACACATACTGTTACATCTATACAGACCTAAAAGAAGTATTACCGTAATATGGTAGACAGATTTAAATGGAATATACACAATACTACCAAGATGAATCAATTCATGAAAATGCGTACTAACGATATATGATTACCATCACTTAACCAACATAGAAACTAATGGGGTTTTCACACGTACAAAACTCCTGAGAATGCAACCAACCCAATTTTGAATCCCCACTTCAATGAAGTTGAATCATACTTTTTTCTGCTCAACAGTATCTTCTTTTCCACTCTTTCATTGATACTGTGAATATGCCCAATTACAATTAGCATTGATTTACAGGCAAGATGTCCTTATAGTGTTGAACACATCCAAACCAGACAGGGAAACTTCAAGCTATGAGAGACAAATGTGAATAAGCAACACAAGAATATATCAGAGACAGGCTGTCCTGAAATTTCTAGACATTTTGAGAAAAAAAACACGTGTCAGCTTAAGATACAGAAAAAAGGAGCCACTACTTCTGTTCTTCAATGTGACGAAAAATAATTCTGACACACTAAAGTAAAGGGCTCCATGACAATTCATTAAAAAGCAGAACCCTATCAAGCCAACACAACATTAATAACACAAGAAGAAAAGTTTGGCCGTTTACCAACTTTAAAAACCATCATATTGGTTCCCCTAGTTTTTGACTTCTTCACACAACTTTCTTTAGATTTTTTGATAGTCAATCAATTTTCTGTCCTTTGATATATTGGTTTGTGCTCTTATTCAAATTCTGAATAAGTATATTCAGCTTTAAGACTTCTTTAGGCATCAGTGGTCCCATCAAACTACTACATCGTACCCAGTCCATTTGTACTTGATGATTATTATACTGTTTTAAATTCAGCTTTTAACATGAGGTGTGTAACTTTTCATGGAGAAAAAAAGGTTTAAGTTCACAGGAGTACATTGGGACCACACCAGCTTTGGTCATGATCAAGTATATAGCCAATACCAGTAAAAGGCCTTATCAGTCTCTTGATTAAGACAAGAAGGGCTGGCTGCGAACAGATGTGCCCTCAGACGTAATTCCGACGTAAATTCTGCTCTTATCAGAGAAACAACACTGTGGAGAATGCCTAAACAAAGATAACACTGCAACAAAGTTGGATGTTAGGCTCTTGTTGCAGGTTTTTTGTTAGTGGAGGCATGGCTTCTACCAATCAAACTAATAGTTATTCTCTCACTTTTTGTCCTCCCCTGCCAAAGCCTTCAGTAAACTCAAAATTGTTATTTTTCCTTTAACTAAATAGATATTAATTGTGCTTTACCTTGGCCATCAGCCTCTAGACATGACTGTTGACGGCTTCCTTTTTATTACCCTTTTCCTTTGTTTAATTACTCCGTTTCTTAGAAGTTCTCTATTGCGTCAGAAACAGGAAAATCTATCCAAACATGTGCTTCTCTGCCCTTCCCAGGAATCGATCTGTTATGTAAATCTGACAGGCTCATTAGCTACTGCATACTCTGTTTATGTTAGAGGAATTAGAAAACATCTCATGGAACCTATTTAACTGTTATAGCTGTGTAGTTGGGAGACATTAAGTTAAATAGCTTGTTGGTATTGCTCTATTAAACCATCAATCACATTCCCTCTGGCTTAAATACACATACACACCCACTCGTATTGCAATAAAAAGGCCTCACCTGTATCCCCGCTCTGCCAGTGTTTGACACAACTAAATAAACTTAACTTGAGGTCACTTTGAGGGTTAAATGAGACGGCTGTATTTTAATCTTAAGTTATATCATATAATATGCGGGTAAGATTTCTCTATTAACCCAAACCCTAGCACTAACCCTTTATAGTCGGTAAGATGTGGGTTTGTGTTCTTTAAAATTATCTGCTTGATTTGCATTTAATCAAAATTTCCATCAATGCCAATGTTTGTAACCCATGAGGAGGGCAGGAATGCGACAAACGTGACATATTTCAAACGTAGTGTTTTGTAAATTTAACTGGTACAGGTAACGTTTTTTGGATAACGTTTCCCATAGATTTCAACCCTGGCTGCTGTCTTTTAGAAGGTTTGTATTGGGACTCCCAAAACAAGCCAAGGCCACCAAATAGCAAGGGCATTAAAAACGCAACACAGCTAACAAAGCCTGAGAGGACAGCCAAAAAGCTGAGAGGACAGTGTGTTTCATATGTCCAGTGACAGCCACAACAACATCTGTGTCCTGTCTAGCTCACTCATTATTTCTGCACTTGCAATTTTGTTTCAAGATGTAGAGGGAGACAAATAGTACTCATAGGAAATGCACTAAATACCCAGTGGGAAAAAAAAAAAGCTATCACCTTATGAAATTGAAAATAAAAAAATTCTAGTTTGAAAAACAAGGTTTATTTATATAGCATCATTCATACACACAACCTACATATCACATTGAGCAAAACAAAGGCCTTCAAGTATGTACTGTATTAACACTGAAGATTAAAAAAAAAAAGAAAACAAAGAAAATCACATTAAGCAAAACATTAGACCTTAAAATACAAAACATACAGTATATTCAAATATTCTCCTGGTCTGTGCACCAAAAAGTGTAAACTTAGGGCTCTGCAGTCTCTAGACCACACTAACCGAGAACAAGACATACCCGAGACCAGAGTGCTCCAAGACCGAGACAAGGCCAAGACATTTATAGATCGAGACCGAGTTAAGACCAAAGCAGGACGAGACCAAGACATGACCAAGACATTTAGGGGTTCGAGACAGAGTCAAGACAAAGACCAAGGCATGTCACTCACTTAGACCGTAACACCGGGAAGGTTGTGTCCGTAATCAGGACACAAAAATAAAATTATGAATGAAGTGAAGTTATTTGTTCTTTTAGAAAGGGGTGTTTTCCTTGTAGTGACGACCTGGAAAAAAAAACCCATCAGTGGTGGTCTTGATTTTAAATCCGGATTTCCTCCAGTCCAAGACCAAGTCAAGACTGAGTAAAAATGATTTTGATTCCGAGACGGGACCGAGACCTTCAAAAAGTGGTCTTAAGACCAAGACTGATCTCAAGTACTACAACACTACTAACGACAGAGCCTTACTTATCAAAGGACACAGATTCACCTTCTGGTTTCGCCTTCGCTGCCTTGGACCCCTTTTTCTTTCTGAATTAGTGCCTATTGGTGTAACCTTTGTGAAGCCAAACAAAAGTGTTCTCTGGAGTTTCACCAAACATCTTCTTCGTATTTACTTCAGAGAATACATTTAGTGCAGAAACTTCCTGAAACTTTACACTGACAAAGAGTCCTCTGATCTAGGTCTAAAATCCTTCTTGTTTGGCTCTGCAGTTTCCCTCACCACAAGTGCCTACAAGTTGGATATTGGTGACTGTGATAGGCCACACCGTCAAGTGGCTGCATTAGGAAGGTACAACTCAATATCTTGCTTGCTAATGGAGACTCTGGTTTTCTTTGGAACATGGTTTTTTGAGTTTCCACCAATTTGGTATTTCTCATGCTAGCAAATTTGGAAACAGAGATGGTCCAGCTTACTGGCAATGCCCTACATCTAGCTTTCACACCCTCTGCACTGAAAAAGGTGACCATGTCCCAAAAACACTTTTTTGTAGTTACTATGCCCCATCAGGTAACGTTCAATGACACAGCTAGTGGTCCAAAGTTCCTTCTTCAGGCTTAAGCTTACTGGGCCCAATGGGTAAAGATCCAGCCAACAAGCATTCACCTGAGGGCTCCATTGCCCCAGCATGGGGCCTGGGTTGTCTTATCTAGGCAAGCCTGCCTTTTTAAAGTTATTAATATAAATACGTATGAACATTCTTGTCTAGCTCCTCACCTGGAACCTATTGGTGCTTTTACACATGCATGAAACTTGCCTTTTTGGGTGAGCGCATGTGTGAATGTGTGAAATCTTCCTGCCAGCCCCTAGTAAATATTTTGCCTGAAGTTGAGGTGAGCTGATGTGAGGAACGCAGCAGGACAAATTCTGACCAACGGGGATAGTCTCTCACTGTGAGCTGCTTGTGTGAAAAAGCAACTCAGGAAGTCTTTTTTTCTGGAAATTTTCTGGAGTGCATATATGACTATGTTACCTTTGTGAAGACCCTGTTAGAAACTCACAGAGTCATATGGGGGAAAAGGCTCTATTTTGTATTCTTTTTTTAAATATACATATTAGGTTCTGAAATAATACGGGAACTTTCCATACATCAAAGACCAACGCATGAACCTTTGAAACTATTTCTGTACTAATTGCAACACAATACAATTTATGACTCATGTTTATTCATACTTTGGAATAATAAACAGCCACAATAAAATCAGAATTAAACCAGCTTAGTAAACTTGGCAGAAGGCATGTGCACACTTACTTGTAGAGACTGTCGGGTTCCAGGCACTTGAAGACCACTGAATATAACACAGAGTGAGGATGTTCCCCGCTCCTCCGTCCCGCAACAACACAGGGTGATCCCAGTCCAGAGAACAGATCATCCATCAAGCTCAGGACCTCACCTGGAAGAGAGATGAAATAGGAGCAAAGAAGAAAGGACGGTGGGGTTAAACAAGGACAGATTAAATTAAGTGAAAGTTCTTACAAAACAGACTCTTATACAGACTTATACAGTATTACAAACTATGATACGTTTTGCCAAAAAAAAAGAAGAAAAGGGGAAACTGTCTTTCAACATTTCTTTCATCTATTGGTCTTTGTCAAACAAAATAAGGCCTCATGTATTGTTCTAACACATGTTTCAACACAGGAAAAACAATTGTGCGCAGCTTTGTCATGAATACATTCCCAGTTGTAGGAAAGCACCTTTTTCCTTATCAACGATTGTACCGTTTGCTTCGGCATGTGTTTGAGTTTTACCTCTGCCCGGTCCAGTGGGAGCCATTTCCCAAGCACCAAGCTCAAGGCTAAATTAAATATGACTTTTTACTGGCAGCTTCCCATACACACTACATTATAGAACTGTAAGAAAACAGGATTTCTTTCTTTTATGGGCATATGGTAGTGTTACAATGATATCTCACTGAGCACCCTCGCCTCTCACAAAACACTACTTCACAAGTTGTGAAATATCTTTCATGTCAGCTAACGGGAAGGCGAGCGACGCACACTTGTTCATTTAAACACACACACACACACACACACACACATGCACGCACACACAACGGCAGTTTCCAGTGCTCATGGGGGTGATGGAAAAAAAGAGGGAGCTGTCAAAATAGTTTAAAAGCTCTCAAACGGTTGGATTTCCAACTATTTCTACACGAGGTAAAGGGCAGCTTAGTTTTAGCTTATGATACATGGGCCAACTTATAAACAGAGGGAGTAAGTCTGGCTGCTAGGGCACAAGGGGATGGTAAGAAAAGGTTGCAGAGGAGAGGAAAAAGGACTGCACAAATGAATGATTTGACCTTTTCACAGAAAGAGCTCTGTGTATAGGAGGTTTTCCCCAAACACATTCCTGCAGTGTTGCAGGTTTGCTCTTTCGAAGATTTTTTGCCTTTTTTTTTTTTAAACACAAATCTGATTTCAATTCGGATGCATTTATTCTAAAGTGAAGACCTGCTAAGGGCTGATAAGAGGGGCTGCCAATATGTCTTACTTTGAAATCATCATCTTATTGTTTTGATTGTAGATTAATGTCAATAGATGCAAATGAAGGATTATTGTGTGAGCTCGACAGTTCAATCTGGGATTCCCTTTTGATTCGTTTCACTGTAAAAAACAAACTGTATATCATTATTGACTTTCATTTTAAATGTCCACCAGCACACTGTATCTATATGTTTTGATAACTTTTTAAACAGATCTATGTTTGACATCAGAACATTTCACATACCTACTGTACCTTTCACATAGAGGTGGGAAAAAAAAGATGTATGTCTCAAAGATGACTGGTGTAGATCATGAAGTATGTACTAATTCAAAAATAGACTTTGAATCCATGAATCCAGAATCATTTTGAATCGAAAGTAGATTCTGAATGGAATCGTGACCCCAAGAATTAAAATCAAATCAAATCGAATTGGAGACACCAGCCCTACTTTAACATATCTACAAATATGACATACAATCCAGGTCCTAAGCCTATAGCTGGTGCTTCCCATTGGCAAATTGGCTTAGTGTTTTTAATCAGCACCATCTTTAAAGTAGTAAGTGGCAGCTATACTTATTCAGAACAGTGAACCAACTTTTTTTGCTGTGTGTTAAGTTTTTAAAAAATCCTGTTTGACACCTTGGCAATGCAGGTGTAAAGATTTGTTAATTGTCTTGCAGTTAGTGTACAAGGGAGGCTTAGTAACAGGCTGAACAATAAATCATCCAAAGCAGACCACTTAATCTTTTCCAAAAAAATACCTGATTGAACGATCTACTCAAGACTGACCGTTGACGTAAGTTGGCCTGCGTTCATTATGCCTTTTAAGTCTATTCCCCCATCTTTTATTGCGAGCTACAACGTGAGGAATGCCAACTAAATGCCAGATTTCTGCTACTTCACAAAGGCTAAAAGTAGAAAGAGACAGCTCCAAATACAGCAGGGAGTAAAAGGAGGGTCAAGAGACAGAAGACAAACAATGGGAGAGGAAAGGGGAAAGAAAAAAGGACGGTGAGTGCTCTGATGTTTTATGAATTTGGATGTGGTCACAGAGAGGAATGATGATGTCAGTGGATGTTTTGATAATCAGAATAAATCAAGGATTTGATGCGTGACTACAGAGCAGTTCAGGGGTAACCGCTTGTGAGCTGATGTATGGAATCATAACATAATCCTGACTTCAAAAAAATCACAAAATGAAGAAATCAAATGGCCGACATACTTGCTTATGCTTGTGTAGCATAAAGAGTGAGCTAATCAATGGCTTCTCTTTGATTCTCCGACTGAAAGGCTTAATATTTACCATTGTTGGGTCACAAGTTTTGATTTCCTTATACAGCCCCATTTTTAACATGTGGACATTCGGATAAACATACACATTGATGGAACCGTGCACACAGTTTCTGAACAAAGGTGGAAGAGAAAGGAGGATGAAAAAATTATGAGCTAAAATAAGTTGTTGCCGCTTCCATAGTCCCAAGTGCTGCGTTCCATCAGAGCTACGGTTTTTGTTCCATTTGATGTCGTGTGCCCCACCCCACTGGGTCCGTTTCTTGAGCATGAGCACAGCGGAGCGCAGCAGTGAGCATCAGTACTCACGGGTTCACAAGATCACAGGAGAACTACAAGATGCTGCGGGAATAAAGAAAACAACGTGCATACAACATGTTGCTATGTCTTTCTGTTGTTGATTTCATGATAAAGTGATGGGATATATGATCAAGAGTCTGCATATTGTGTTTTATTTTGAAATTAACCAACTGCTCTGTGCTTTCCTGCGTCTGTTTTCCTGTCTGGGACTATGTGCTCTGCTAAGCTTGACGCTTGGTTGCAGCGCACTAAATCGAAAATAGACTGGAGCGTTAGTGCCGCTACTTGTAAAGCTCCAGAGATGGACCGCAGCTTGTTCTATGGAAATACGAGCATTGAATAGAGTTGGAGCGAACAGCGCCATAGTGTGGGGCGCTGACGGAGTGTGTGGAAATTGGCAGTTGGTGTGAGACTTGATTTTGGTATCATAAGTGTTTTGGTTTCACTCTATAGTACAAATAGCATTCTCGTCGTGTGCATCATTGGACATTCAAAGTACACAGGTAATCAGTTCATGTAGAGAGCACTTAAAAATAAACTTAGCATGACTACATCCATGTGTACCAACAGAGTTTGAAATATGTTATGTCTCCCATAGGTATATGAGCGAGGAAGCATTGGCTTTGCGAAGCTTAGTGACACAAGGCAATGTGTCATAATTGGAAATTACATGCGCTGTGTGAACACACCACTTATGTCCCTGACAGCACAAGGAATTGCTTAAGTAACTCAGATCCATCTGGAAGACGGAACACAAGACAAGTGTCTTTGGTCTGGTCGTCAGTGGCACTTGAATGGCTTGCTGTGTAATTATCAATTTAAGGACTCAGCAGGAGAACACAGCATGTGTTTTAGTTCACTTCACAATCATATACCCTTACCTAGCAATCTATACCCACACATTCCATGGGTCAAACGTTTTTAAACAGAGCCATCTGAAAGCTATAAACTGTTATGCAATTACATATACGATATAAGAACAGTGAGCAGGCTTTTCAGGGGTACACAATGTACAATTCTGAGAACATGGTACAGCATCGGTTGTGGCTTTCTCTTTGTGGAGATGTCAGTTTGTAAGAGAAAAATGAGACTTAATTGCTGAAAAAAATCTTAATCAAGATAAAACATTGGATAAATGATTAAATGGTAAATCCACTTGAGCTTGTATAGAGCTTTTCTAGTCATCTGACGAGTGCTTTTACACCGCAGGTCACACCTTCACATTCACACACTGATGGCAGAGGTTTCTATGTAAAGTGTCCATCAGAAGTAACTAATCCCATTCACACACTTTCATACGCCGATGACCAAGCAGCGGGAGCAACTTGGGTTCAAGTGTCCTGCCCAAGGACACATTGGACATGTGGCTGCAGGAGCTGGAGATCGAACCCCAGACCTTCCAGTTGAGGGACGACCGACTCTACCAACTGAGCCACAGCGGTAAGTTAAATGTCAATTAACATAAGCAGCTCTGTCGCCTCTCTCACATTTGCTGTGTTGTTACTGCTCAGAAAGTTTCTACATTTGAAATCCATGTTCTGTGTTATTGAAATTGCCTTTATGAGTCTGTGAGTCGTTCAAGATGTTCAGATAATTCTGGATTGAAACGGACCATAGGAGTCCTCTTCTGCTTCCTTAAAGGGCTGAATGGAGTATAAATCAACCCAAACTCCTGTAGTCTGAGCCCCACCTAAGAAAAAGCACAAATGAATTCTAGATTGAACGACACTAAATGTGTTAATCCTTTAAAAAATGGCCTCAACTTCAAACATATGGCAGCAACCGCACTCTATATCTCTCCTAATCAAACCACTACTTCATTCAAAGTGGCGAAAGAGGAAATTCCAGCAACACTTGGTGTATAAAGTGTATGAATCAGCAACACATGTTCGTACAAGCCCTGACAAAGGCAGCATGCTAAAACTGAATGGACTTGAAAATAAATATTGCTTTCTTGTATCCCAGTGGTAATCATTCATCACTCGCAGCCTCGGAACATATGCCGGGATTCTGTGTACTTGAAAATCCTCCCTTTAACACTTTCTCGCTCCTGCTTAGCACATTTCTGTTGGAGATGAAGACGGAGAAAAATACCTGCTTTCGTTGATTATCACAGGTGAGAAAGGGGGGGGGGATAGAGGAAATGACACGGGGTGATGAATTGAATGTGTAGTTTTCACACGTGCAGAATGGTGGTATGACTCAACTCCTAAACTTGTAGGGTTTCTTTTACAAGCCATTAGCCCACATGTATGGGTATGTTTGTGGAAGCTTGCTCATTTTTACTGAGGGCCCTCAATCATCGACTTCCTCCAAGGTGGTAGCTTTTAACTGCTTGCATACCAATCTAGAATTAGTTAATAATACTGAAAATCAAACCCATTAACCAGAGGATAGGATATTTAAACCCACCCAGGAGCAGCATTTGTGGTTCTACCCTTCGGAGGGGTTCCTCAGGGGTAGGCCTGCGGTCCGTCAACATTTCTGTCAATACCGAAGCCAAAAAAGCACACAGCTGGCAAAAATTAAGGCCCCCGAAATTCTATTACGGTAAAAGCCATTTTGCGTGTTCTCCAGCTTACACGCCGATTAAAACCTCATGGCAAATGCCAGGTGACCTTTTTTTAGTAAGCAGAGAAGGGAACAAATAATAGCAAAATCCCGAGAACATGATGAGCCAGGCTGACCGACAGCATCCAGAAAGGAACCACTGGGATTTAAACACACACACAGTCCTCGTAACTATGATGTACTTTCAAACAAGTCAAGTACAGTTTATCCGTACAGACCAATGTGATATACAATGTCTCAAAGGGCTTTTCTGGCCCACAATATCAAAAGTGCCTGACCCAGAATCACCCAAAACTCTCTGAGAAGACGAGGAAAACCCCTTTGAAAAAGAATGCTGCATAACAAAACACGTGAGTGGGCAGGGGACGGGGAAATTCGTTGAGAGATTCTTTTTCCGAGGGCAGCTTTGGGGTGAAAAGTAGACGTAGGGATAACCAAACAGAGTCACAGAAAGCTGCACAAGCAGAAAAATCCGAACATAACAGAGGGATTCAAATTCAATCCATGCATACAGTTCAATGTAAATACAATACACTATGTTTAGAACATATAATGCACATTTACATGCACAACACATGTTCACCTTATTTGTCCTTCTGTGGCTGGACATGGAGACGAGTGTTGTGGCATTTCGTTTGATATTGGAAGCCAGACTTACTTTACTGTTATCCCAGACATTCATTTCAATTACACTACTGAATTCAGGCATGGTGTAATTGCCTCAGTCATTAGCTGTGTGTGCATGTTTGTGTGTGCGTGTGTGTGTGTGTGTGCGTGAGTGAGTGAGTGAGTGTGTACAAGTGTGTGTGAGTTGAGAGTGAGAGTGTACGTGTAAACTCCCAAGGTCAGTGGGTTCACACGTTAGCACTTTTTGCAGAAAAAGTAAATTAGAGGGAAAGAGGCAGAAGAAAAAAAAAAGCCACTGTAGTAAGAAACTGGTGATTCCACTTCTTTCATTTCTTTCTGAATGAATGCAGTAATAAATTGTTGTATTATGTGCACAGTCCGTGGTTTACCATTAATAACACCTTAACTAATTCAGTCTTCCTGTTCAAGGTTCACTGATTGTCTTAATTGCCCCTGTGAGAGGGCAATTTGTTTGCCGTCAGCATTAAACATACATTAATCCAGAAAACAATAAATACAACTTTAAAAAGACACTAAATCCAATGGACAACCAGTACAATGGCTTAAAAAACACAAGTATTAATTTAAAGCCAATGGCAGCCATGACAAATGTCAATATGTATATTTTGTATTTTTATATAAAAAAGTTGTCATTGATTTGACATTTTCTTAAAGCAACATGATATAGGAATATGGTTTGGTGAGCTTTGGCGCCCACCAAAGGTTTCTGAATACATAGAGTATGCTGTTATTGAGGTACATTCAATAACAACATATAATGAGGGCTAATATCTAAAGCCAGTCATTTCTTTTACGTGAAATAAAGGCCTAATAACTAGTTATTGCAGCATAAATCTGTGTGACAAATTTGTTTCTGTAATTTGCTGCAAATGCATCTCGGTCTTATTTCCAGTTTAAGTAATATATCATATCTACAATGACACCCTTCACGTCCTCAAACAAACCCCTCCCTTTCCCCTCTGTTTGACTGTTTCTCTCTGTCTATGTCGTCCTACTATCTGTCCGGCCCGACTGCCCAGTGGATTCTTTTTTTGAAACAAACAAAACGCAAGCTTTATATTAAGAAACAAATCACATGCTTTTTATTTCCTGTGGGCTGCCAAACCGGCGAGGGGCCTTTTCTGTTAAACTGTCAGCACTCAACCTTCAACTCCCAGCACTGAGCGTACACAACTTCACCTTCCTCCCTTCCTCTCTCTCTCGCTCTCTCTCTTGTTTTCTCTCTCTCTCTCTCTCTCTCTCTCTCACACACACACACAGCAGACATTACACAGGTATACACAAGCTGTCAAATGGAACCTAATGCCACCTATGGCAGGAAACTCAAGGCAGAAAAGGGGGGGGTGGGGAACAAGACACATTTAATTGCGTCATGTGCGGGAGGGGTTTGCAATTGAGTTGTGGGGAAATAGTAAAAAAGCAGATTATCAAGGTAGGTACAAAGCACTGTGGGAAATATTTCTCTCTAGGCAGGTTGAGCTGCATGTTATAGTCCAAGTTTTTCTAATCAGGTAGAGGGACATCCCTTTGGACAACCCCGCTGAGGCATTGTGCTGGCAGGAAGATGCATCATTTATTTATGAAAACTGTTTTTTTATGGTTTGAAAGAGAGAGAGAGAGAGAAGGCTAAAATAGACTGCAATGGAACTATGAGCATGTTCTTTGATGCAGATTTATGTGTTTAAGTGAAATTTGGATTTTCCTTATATGCATTTTAAACGCTTATTTTTCATGTCATTAAAATGTGACAACAAAGTGTTGAATGGCTATTCTGGAACAGATCATTGAGAGTCCCTTGTCTTGTTCAGGGTGTAGAGTAGAGTGCCATGTGTCATCTCTGATACATGTTAACTCGCCAGCCGGGCTTCTTTTCACCTGACAACAAGGAGCTTCGGTGTTAGAATGTTATGTGGCACTTATTATTTTAGCAGGTATTCAACTGTCAACCCAAGTACCAGGCAATTCAGAACGTATCAGTGAAAACTTTGATTTGCTTGTGGTGCTTGGAATCAAAGTCACCAAGATTGATTGTCTTGGAGGCAATAAATATTTACAGATTTAATGGCATTAATCCCATTGATCTCTATTAACACATCATGCATAAACATTGAGAATATTTAGGTGTGGGATTAGAATATGGTATCAGAAGTGTTCTGGTTTTTCTTTTGGAGTCCAAGTACTATTGTCACAACCCTTAAGTGACATTGGCTGTATGTACTGTAGGAAAACAGTCAGTATGAAGACCAAAAAGGGCCTGAATGCATCAGCATTGCTGCAATCATGGAACCAAGAGTTGTCCAATCAGGATCAAGTATTTAACACTGCTGTGTAGGAATGAACCATATACTTTTAAGTCATCGTTTCTCAAAACAAACTCAACATATTCTCGCTTCTAAAGTATTGACTTCTGAGATGTTTAGTTGTTGAGCAGTGGGCGACAGAATAGCCAGTTCAGTTAAAATCTTACATCTTTATAATGCTTTGAGGATTAACACAAGTAGTAGTAAGAGTATCACATCAGAGCCTTGCAGTTATCTGAAATTAATCAACCTCCCTCTAGCTTATCATAATTGAGTTGAACCTAAAGTGACAATATGAGTCTGAATAAAATGAGTCTGAGTTAAACACAAGTTTTGCAGATGCAATCGAAAGATTTGATTAATACATTGCTTGATCATTGCTTTGGCAAATTTATAGTTGAGCTTCCTCGATTACAACCTACAGTTATGTTTCTGAAGATGTTTTAGGGGTGATGTGCTTAAGGTCAAATTAGGCTGAAATTCCAATGGTAAAAAAGTCATTCGTCATTGAATCTATTTTCTAACTAATCTCCACAGTTATTAACATGTGCATATATGTGATTGTTAATTTGATTAGAGTCATAATCAATGCCCTGCCTGTTCATCAGATTATTCGTTGTGGACCCCCATGGGTTCCTCTCCATGACTGTTTGGCGTGCTCGCTCTAACAACCTTAGAAAGATGTGTTGTTTGACAATGGGTTTCCCCTTCCGCCCTTTCTGCATAGCAAGAAATTGGGTCAGGTGTGGTAGTTCGTCATGGACTAATAGCCCCCTGGGTTCATGTCTATCATTTTGATGAGGCCCATGTGTGTGGTCTGTGTTTACTGCCCCCGGCTCCTTTTACTGTGGCTTTGTCTCCTCCTGTGTCCATACTTAGGACTAAGAATAGACATGTGGGTGTTGACAGGCTGTTGGCTTGTGTCTTACTCTGATGCTGCACTGTATTGACTGGTCGATGTGCTGTGCCATCCTTCACCTGCTGCACCACAAAGGCTGGTCGGCTCTGTTGGCTTTAGCTGGATTTGTGGAGAATCCTTGTGTAGAGTGAGCAATTGTTGCTTGTCTCTTGCACTCAGACCACACGACTTTATGTATACTTACATCATTCCCAAAGGTTGTAAATTACAGACACCCAGTCGGTCTGTTAGGTTAAGTTTTTTTGGGCAATGTAATGGCTCAGGTTAGGTATAACATTATGGGCTGGAAAAAAAACAATAACTCAACCTAGACTTTTGGTTTGACGCACGACTGGCATCTTGGTCCCTTGGAGACAGCCCTCTGTTGTTTGGTTCATCCATTGCCACTGACATCGACTTTATTGACCTCCTACTAGGTCACAAAAAGCACTTTCTCTGTGCATCTAATGTTGTTGAAGATCGGTTAACATTGGAGTTTGGCAGTTAGAATAAAGTTGCAAATCTTATGTGGAGCAGAATTTTTTTTTTTTATTCCAACCATATAGTTTAATGACCCCAAGTTAAGCTTTCACTATTGAGTTGGCTTTTGTATCATACATGTGTCATCTTAGCTTTTTAGGACATGACTTTTAATCATGTTGATGTATGAATTGAAATGTTTATTTGAGGGATGGATGTAGTATTCGAAGAAACTTTCAGTATACTGAAATACCCTTCAACAACACTCTATTACTAAAGTCTAAACTAGCCTATTTAAAATACCCGACATGTTTACATCTTCTCTGCTTTAAACATAAACCACATAGAAGATTGGTTAGCCTCTGGTTCAAAGAGTGAAGCCAACTGGAAGTGTCTTAAACACGCCTTCTTTCTTGTAGCCAACTAGCGGTGACTTCACTGATTGCAAACACAGACTGTACAAAACAGTCTCAGTGATGTCACCCATTGGTTTTTGGAAAGCCATTTTGGAGGCCATAGATGGGGATCACCATGTTAGAAAATCTATGTCCACCTAACTTTTGATCAATCGAGAAACAGGAAAAGAGCTGGAACTGAGGCGGGCCTTAAGTCTCATGACAAACAGCTACACCGGCCCACATGTCAACTCGACTGCGCACACATTTATGATTAATGCAAATGCATGCATAACTCTTAGCCTTCATAGAAATCTAAGCACATTAGTTAAAATTTTTGATTTCTATCTTCTATTAAAGAAATCTACTGAGACCAGAAACATCTATAGGATCCAATGGGGATGTTCCAGCTTTTGCAGACAGCCTCAGGATTTTGAAATGTAAGTGAAAATCTGCAGAAACATTTAAAAAAGTAAAATATAGGAGAGAAAAAAGACAAACACCAAAATGGCAAACTCAAGGTTTCAAAAGGCGTGTACCATAAATCAGTGGTTTATGTCATTATGTATTGCTAACAGTGTTAGCCGTGGCTAATAGGAGAACAAACAAATTAGCAGGAAGAAAATATGACAAGGTTGATTTGAATAGCTTGTCATTTGAGGTTTTTTATTTTTATTTTTATTTAAGGGAGTTGTACAATGAACAATGAACACATATTTCTGCCACTTGCTTGAAATTGCTAAGTGAGACAAATCAATTTCAATATAATGCCTAGATTTATTCAAATACATTTTTAGCGAGCGACATTAAACAAAGATGAAGTTCAGTCCAACAGAAGTTCACATACCGTATTAGGTGTACTGGCACACACACACACAAATACACACACTCGTCTACATACGGGACCAAGGGAGTGTCCTGGTTATTGAGAGATTGAGAGACAAAAAATGAAACCAGGAGAGTCTAGACCAATGACGACAAGTGAGACGGAGAGAGAGAGAGAGAGAGAGACTAACAATGTGTGTGTGAAGAGGCAAAATGGGAAAGGAAGCAAAAAGGGAAAGGGAATGCAGAAAGCCCTTGGCCCCCTGCCTGCAATCTGCAATCTGCTGATGGCGAGGCTCGTGACGAGGAGGTGCACAGCGTCCATTTTTAGCGATGAGGTCATCTTTAATTAACAAAACAAAGAGAGTCAGCTGTGTCACTCCAATCTGTTATCTGCACCCATGCTCAAGGACACAGTTTATCTCCATATAATTCAATCTCTTTGAATGAGGGCTTATCGACGAATCGGGGGGCATTCTTGGTCTCAACCTATAATGGAGCTGTTACATAAACAGGGTAGGGGGATACCGCTGACCGTGCTTGCAGGAGAGAACGGGGGACATGAGGAGAGTAGAGAGGTATGAGGTATGTAAAGCAGAAGAAGAGCCACATGTCATGTATTACAGTAAGTCGGCTGTGCGAGCACGGGAGGGGGGAAAATGGAACTAAAATAAGGGGCAGAGATCAAATGGCTAATCTTCTTCTCAGACCAACAGTGCCAGCATTTGGTGACATCACTGCTAAGTAACCCCGAGTTCTGCTTCTGTCTGCGTGCCTCCTTTATTCCTCTACATTGTGATCCTCTCCTTTTGACTTTTCTTTTCTGTCCATACTCTCTCTCTGTTCTTCTTTATTCGCCATCCATTACCACATTTTCATACAATCTTTTCTCACTTTCCTGTTCCTGCCAATTTGTGTAATTCTCCTGCTCCTCCCCCCCCTCCCCCCCCGCCCTCAGTTGTTCTTCGTACCACAGAATCAGGTGTCGTACAGTGGTGACGCAACACCGAGAGCCTCACAGGTTTTTAATTAGTGCTAAGTGTGTGCATTTGTGCGAGAGTTGTAGGAAGCACGGTGCTACGCTGATGAACGCATTCACTCAAAAGTGTCACCTCAGCAAAACTGTGATTTAAGGACAAGCCGCCCAAATTAGCAACTGACGAGACAATGGAGGGATTGTAAAAATGTGATAATGGAACCCAGTAGCCGTCTGAATTCATCTAATAAGAGATGTTTTTGGTTCAGCCATTTATTAGACAAATTTCAGAACACATTCAGAGCCTTCCATCGTTTTTTTTGGGAACTGCCGGTCCGGGTCACAGGAAACAGTGCTGATGGATGTCTGACATTACAGTGAAGGTAAGCCACTAACGATGTCAATATAGACACATCAACAGAACAATTCCAAGGTGTTCACTCAGTTTCAAAGAGGACATTTTGGTAGAGGTTAATCATTTGGCTCTGGTACTTTAACTGAAAACAGATGAGCCCCATATAATTGGCCAAGCAACGAACGCCAAAAGAAAAACATTCTTAAAGGGTTTTGTTTTTGTCAGAGATTAAAAGCACAAATCAAAAGCACCAGTCCAACATTTGCTTGCATTTTAAGATACTTATAGTTTCTTATTCTTTGATATTGCTTATATTTTGGTAAAGGCAAGATAGCAGCTATAACAGGTTTTCAACCATATGTCCATTTGAATGCTCTTATATTTCCTAATATTATGTCTTCTTCTACAGCAGAGCGTGTTGGACATACTGCTGTGTAGGAATGCTGAGCCCCTCACTAATACATCAGCACTGCCCAGTTCACCGGCTTCTCTGTGAATACTGTCTCTGCCTTGGTGTGCCATCTAGAGGCCTGTGTGAGGCCCACTGAGGTGGATGGTTCATAGCCATCATATATGTGACTGAAATCTAAAAGGGAAAGAGTAGACGTGTTTAATAAACTAGACGAGGGTTCAAGGTCCTCAGGGTACGGTAATAGGAGTGCCCCAGTTCTAGATGACTTCGAATTGTTACAAATAAACTAAATGACTATAAACTCAGCAAATGAAACTCTTAACGTGGGACATAGTAGAAATTATATATAACATTTTATTGAGGTGTTCTCCTACACTGAAACCAACGTTCATGTTTCTATAGTTGCAGTTGACATCATTTATCAGACGAAACACAATTAAATATTCTTTACAGGTAGGGTGTCAAAGATATGATACTTTTGCCTATACCTTTGGTCACTTGGTTGAATCATGTTTCTGGGCAGACAAACCACCAAGCGGGTGTCCTTTTACTTTTGCTCCATATCTTGAAACATGAGGAGTGAGGTGGCAGGGAGGGATGAAATAGATGTAAATGTTTCCTAGAACTTGGGAATTAAAATACTGTTGATGGTACAGGATTCCTTTAGCACAATTCCACTCAGCCAGTGCCATGTGTTGAGTATTGTTGGATGATGCCAGGGAATGTAATTGCTAATTTGTGCATATGACAAAAAAGGACATATCTACAAGCTTCATTGTTTTTTCTGGAAAAGCAAGGCACCAATATTAACAATTGATTTGAATCTGCCTGCCTAACCAGAGTTATTCAGAACTTAAATACACCATTGAGATAATGATGAGCTGAAACCCGGGATGACCTCATCTTTACCTACACTTCATCTCAGTGATTCAGTATCCCTCTTGCCTTCCTGGCCTTGTTGGATTAGGTGATCCCTCTCTGCCTGCTCCATCTGTACAACTGGCACTTGCAGTGCCCTGTCTTCTATGTTCACATGCAGAGCCTGGATCTTGGCAGTAACAACAATGTTCTTTATGTACATTTTTTGTGACAAATAACGTGGAAAAACACTGTCCAATGGAACGGTGCTAATAGTCCCTGACTCACCTATTCTTAACTATAAATCTTGGTCTTCCCCCATTCCCAGGAAAGATCTTGTGACATTAAACATCTCCTAATTAGATGATGGTTGTTCTTTACTCCTTCCCTTCTGATTAGTTTGCTTAATGTACGCAGGAAACTGTTTAATGTCACAGTGTCCTCACCTTCTACTTTCACTGTTCAGAGCCCAGACGACCACAAGTTCTCAATGGACCTGCTTTGATTCTGTATGGTGTCTTTAGCTGTTTTCACACATGCACTCCCAAAACAATTCTAGAAAATGTTGGGACAGCCTCCCCCAGAAATCTTCTTGAGTTGCTTTTTCAACTAATGAGTGGAAAAGAACATACTGGCGAGCAGAAAAAAAATATGAAGGCACTTTAACAACAACAAAGATTCCAATGATCACTTAATATAAATGTCAACACCACCACTCCCTTGAGTTTGCATTCACACATGCAGTTTACCCTAAAAAATTAAAGACATTTCTCAGGAGTGTTGTACATGTGCGAACATATCATGACTTGATGATAACATGAGCCCATGTTGCACCCGACTTAGCAATGCATTCTTGTAATTGTGTTGAACAGGTATGGTTCAAGTCCCAGTTGAGAGTGTCTACTCTCCTAATGGCTTTCTGAGTTTAAAAAAATGGCACAATTCATTTGGAACAATGTTGGAGTCTTCAGTAATCAGCTATTGCTTTTCCAATTTCCATTTTTATCAGTAAATCAAGTTTCGGGGGGGGGGGACTCACATAGAAACAAACCACTTTAGTCACGCGGTCATGATTAGCATAGATTGCCCAAACGTCCTGAGAGAATACAAGCTTTCATGTAGATGCAGTTTTTATTTGCATTATTATAAATTGAAGGCCCAGTTCTATCGCTTACTGGGGAAACTTAACCTTTGCATGTAGTGCTTCATGGTCAGTTGCTGGAAGCCTGTTGGGCTGTTGGATGACCACTTCATCCAGTTAGTGCTAATTGGCTGCTGAGTTAAAATTCCAATGGACAGTGGCAGATATTCCTGGGAGTCCCAGTTAAGGTTCAGAACTTCGAGGGGAAAGTTTGTGGGTAGCATTATAAATGTTATAGTGATCAAAGAAATATATATATTTCCAGCTGTCTATGGTATCATCCGGTTGATAGGTCTGACTCTGAATAGTAGCATCAAGGTTCCAGTGTTAGGATAGTTCAGGATTTTACAAAGTTTAATGGATACTTTTCCTGTCACATTCTCAAGAGGAAACGCTGACCTGACTTTTAAAAAACGGTATGCTCCAGGAAAGAAGGGTGGAGTACCTGCAACTGACATGGAGATACATCTGACATTACTTCTTTTTTTTGGGCAGGCAACCTGTCATGATTAACTGCTAATGAGAGCACAAAGGTCAACCCTGGTGTATGTCAAAGTACTTATAGAAGAAGCCTTGTGGTACTGCTTGTGCACAGTAGATGTTTATTTTTTTGGCAATGACAGACTAACAGAATATATTCACTTTAAAAAGATGCCATATGTTGGGAAAGGACAACAAATTCCAGGCATCAGGTGTCTCACATTATCAGTGGTAGACCATAATTCTCTCATGCACACTTTACAACTATGTATATATGGGTCCGGATTTGTTTTTGGGACGAGGAAAGCATTATGTTCACATAAACAACAAGATGTATGAACCAAGGGATCGGCTGGCCTCTTTTCACATCAAAGCAGCAGGTCGATTTACCCGTCACAGTTGACTTCAGATGGAAGATTTGTGAGTGACCAGGGAGAGGCCTTCAGCAAGAGATGACAACTTCCTTCTAAACAGCACTGATAAGTGGGGCAATCTGAGGGGTTCAGAGGCAGGGGCCTTGCTGCTGATGGTTTGTACAGATGTAAGAGGTACAAGGTGATGCTATAAAAGACATGACCCCTCTTAAGCCTTACTCGTACAAAAAAAGAGGGACAAAACAAGGCACAAGAAAGGGGAACTGCTAGAGATGTCAAGAGAGAATGTAGAAAGTAAAAAATGGAACCTAGTGGAGCCTAGTTTCTCATATCAAGGTGACAACACAGTTAAGTGTAATTTGTACTCAACTGTGTTGGCATTATGTTGTCCCTTTTAGTGTTTACAACCAAAAACGCACTCCCATCCTGTCAAAAACTGAAGCTTGGTCAGTGAGCCAACGCTTCAAAACAAGACGGTGTATTACTGTCACGTCAGTGTTGCCTCTGTGGTCAAGTAAGCATGGTAAATATCCAGTTCGCTGTTTGAATTTCAGCAGTCATGTTAGAAGTAATGAATAAGGAACATCAAGTTTAATTGTTAAGGTTGCTGACAAATACTAACTAATGTCATCAAAACTTATTTTAATAGACAACAAATATACTAGGGTTGGATTGGAAAAAGGACCATTGCAAGGATTACTAATCTAAACTAACATCAAACGCACCAAGGATGTTAGAAATTCACATACATAACGTCAGAAGGATGGTTCAGATTTTTTGAAGTTGGGTTGTAAGAGGTACTTGTCAATAGTGTAAGTGTATGAGCCACAGGAGATGACATTCAGCATGGCCCCTTTAATGGGAAGAGTACGGACTAATATGTATGTGTTGCGTTGCCAAATAGTGCTACAGCAAAGTAGCTTGCTGAAAAATGTCTAAATATAGCGTACACCTACCCCAACATTGGTTTGGCATGTTTGGTAATCTTTTCATTTTAATGTTAGCTAAATGATGTGGTACAACCTGTTCCATCTGTAGCGATGTACAGTGGGGGAAATGTTACAATGTTACAATTCACTTAGCAGACGCTTTTATTCAAAGCGACGTACATCAGAGAGTAAGTACAACACTAATCCATTCATACACCGCCACTGAAGCAGAGGGAGCAATGCGGGTAAAGTGTCTTGCCCAAGGACACATCGGATATGTTGCTCAGCTGGGGATCGAACCATCGACCTACCAACTGAGCCACAGTCGCCTAAATATTACGCTCGAAAGACCGCTCATTTTTGTAATAGGGCAAACTTACAAAATCAGTGGAGGATCAAATAATTATTTCCTTTTTCATCATTCCTCAGACAAAACCCAAGTCCATACTACACCACCTGACGTCATCGTCTGATCATCCAGTATGCTAGAGGATGCCATCCAGAAATTACCCAAGAGGGGTACTGATGGCATCAAATTATTATCTTGGGGCACCAACCAAGATTTCATAATAGACCAGTTGGGAGTGAGAACAGACTGCTTCATTCAGAACCATAAGTGAAGAGACATAATTCTTGTGTTCTGAGTTATGATGCCTTTGTGTCAAAAGTCACATGTAACCCAGAATCAACAAGAAATTAAACAAATTGCAGGTTGAGGCAGCACTAGCAGTCAGGAAGCCAACCTAGTATATCCTTACACCACCCACTATAATTACCAGTATTTTATTACATCAGAAGGAACATCTAAACAACACACATGAACTCAGGCATGACTTTTCCATTCAGCACTAATGCCCACTGCAAGAAGGTGCACCTATGTTATGAGCAGATGGATGATATCATTTCTCTCATTTGCATAAAGCAAGAGCAAGTTGCATTAGCAACATTTGTGGATATTAACTTAAAAAGGAGATTCCATTCACTGGCAAGTTTTTCAAGGAGCCCATGATTGCATCCATTCATGCAGGAAGTTGTTACGGATGAAAAACCTGAGTCAAAAGGGTGGCACATTACATCATTTGAATAAGCTTATTAACACAGATAAAACTGTCATCCAGCTTCTGGGGAAAAGTCACCGCATCCCAAAGCAGATACAAGTCGTCATCTGCAGTGATAACAGGAATGACGCTGGGGTTTTTAGAGGACAGAAAATGTGCACGGAGCACTAAAAGATGGGAAATGTACAATACCTTAACACAACTATTATTAATAACACACTTTTGGTTGAAGGTGGGTTTTTTTTCTTTTATATATTTGGGTGCAAAGAAATCTCTGCAGAAATATAACAGCTTAATAAAAGAGGGAGAAAATGATGTTTTTTTTTAAACGAGATGAATCTCATAAATCAAGTCCCTTTACCCATTAGAGGAGCCAATTCTATGGAAGCATTCAGGCCAAAAACACAAGACCTATTCATCCTCATTGTCTAATGACAGACCTTACCAATATTTACTTCAGGAGGGAAACGGTATCTTCTCCTATCCTAGTCTAGACGGCTCTGACATAGAAACATGGCTTTAGGAACCCAGTTAGAGCGGCATCCAAGCGTCTGCATCTCCACACTCACTCTCTGTCTGCCATCTGTATGAGTGTGCACATGGCTGAATGTGTGTGCTCAGATTGTGTGACTCATGCTCAGCATGGCTGAATGTGTTTGCGTGTGTGTGTGGCTGTCTGTTTATCTTTCCTCTCTCTCTCAGACACCAGCCCGAAGCAGTGTTTCAACTTGGCAATGGACGTGGAAGCAGCCCCAGCTTCTCGATGCTGGCGATGGCTGAATCTTATCCGCTGGATGCTTGGGCTGCCATTATTACTGACGATGTAAGTGGATGGTCAGAGTCTCCACCACACCATCTGTGTCTCATCTGCCTTCTGGTTTTAATGGCACAGTCCATGCAACTGTCCTTTGTACTTGACTATCCCGGCACATACTGCAGCCTGGGGATTTCTTGTGTTATATTTACCTGGATATTTTTGTTATTTGTATTTTCAAATGTCTTTCTAGGATAGACTACTGACTGGCAAGTTCTCCAGATCCAGACCTGGAAGTTGTTGTTTGCACAGTATTCCAAAAACTGTCATCAAACCAGATTCTGGTTCAGAATGGGTTGTTCAAATGGTGCAGTTTGATTGTTTGAACACGCTGAACAACAGAGGAGCACCATTTTTGTGCTTCACTTTCACTTCATACTGAAACGGTACCACTGATTGTTTTCCATCACATCCTCTGTTTAACACTTGCATCTGAACACCTCATACTGCTCTATATTGCCAAATTTCTGCTCTGACTAAGCTTTAAATCAGGATTTTCCCCTGCAACGGTCTAGGTTGTTAAATATGGTTCACTGTAAATAAGCCGAATAATCCTTTAGTGTGGACCCACCCAGAGATGTTGCTGAAGAGGGCTTGACTGCAAGCTCACTGGTTCAAATCAACACACAGGCTTGGAAAATATGAATAGGGAAAATGAAGGAGCAACACTTGCTTTCCAGAAAACCACCAAGATGCCCTCGAGCAAGGTATTTACCCAAGTATTTATCCAAAAAACTGCTCCATTAGAGCTGCACAGTGGCCAAGACTGGTTTCACTGGCAACTTTGGCACGGGGGTGTGTATGTGTGTGTGTTTGTGTATGTGTGTGTGTTTGTGTATGTGTGTGTGACGTTACAGAGAGAAATACTATGGGAAAAAAAAAAAACGGTGCTTTAAAGCATGAGAGGAGTTTGTTTCTTTGTGCGTGGTTTGTAGGATGCAAAGCTTCACTGGACTTCTTATTATCACCAGTTTTGGTGTTTTATTATGAAGACTTCCATTTACCTTGAATGTGCCTCAAATGTTGGTCCTCAAATAAGAAGCCAGCAGTGGGTACAGGGAGTACAAATCCAATAATTCGAAAATAAGTCAGAGTAAGTGTGAGAAACTGACACTTCTCAAACGCTATGGCTTTTATTTGCTGAGTCCGGAGAACAAGATCTCATCGTTTTAAGAGGCCCCTATTATTTCATAAATCGACCCCTGTAATGCCTTCCAAGTTTGTATCAGCAATCTTGATCCTCCACCCCCCCCCCCCAGTTTTTTAGAGAACAATGAAGGTTTTGTGTAGCTACACAGTTTTCAGTATTTGCAGTGGAAGTTGGCGCTTTCCAGATACGTACCTATACATTTCATAATGTATGATGTTTCCACTGAAGGAGAACTTACAGTCTGCCAAAGTTTCCCGCCAATTAACATCCAACTACTCCTTTCCATGAGGGCCATATACTGAACAAACACATATTAATACATCCACTAAAGTTGTAATTCAGCTTTGTGCTGGTACTATAAAACAAGCTGAGAGTAAACAAGACTGACATCATTAACGGTTAGAGATATAGAGTGACAGACATAAAGACAGGAGAGAAGACAAAGGACAAAGACAATGGCTTCTAATCTGTATTATACTGTCTCTTCTGACATGATTTATAGTGGTGACTGGCACATAGCACAGTGAGTCACCCATACCATCTGCCCCTTCCTACCTCACCTCTGCCAGCATGCCTGTGTCTAACTGTCTATACCCTCTCTTCTCTCGCTGGTGCCCACACTTTATCAGCACTCCTCCCAGGGGTGATGGATGACCTGTCCATACTTCCCAAATGACTAAATCCAGCTTCTTCCAGACCACCTAATTTTCTCTAATATTATTAAATTCCTTCCTATCACCCTTCCTCTGACTCACCCCGGCCCCTCGTCACAACCATGACCACTTCCCTATAAGCCCTACAGCACAATGGTCGGCACCATTTATGGCACTTGATAAATTGCCAGACGTCATCTTCTCCCATCCTCACTGAAAGCTCCCTCTTCTGTTCTGTATCCAGACGAAAAGTTTAACCTCATTTCCTCCAATTCTAACTTTAACTCCTTACGTCAACTCATCAAACATCTTTATTATTTTATCCCTGAAAGGCGTTTCACTCTGCTGTCTGGTCCCATCATTGTTTCCATTTTCATTCTTTTAATCAACATTTCTAAAGAATGAAAATGTGAGGAGTAAATGCAAAAGAGAATGGACAAGGTGTTAAAGAGTATTTAGTTATTGCTCCAGTTTGATTTCAAGTCTAGTTCCTTATTGACTTCCCATCAATAACTAAACCGATGTTGGCAATTCTTTTCCTGCAATCAGAAATCAATCAAGCTGTTGAAAACTAATTGTGCCACCAAAATCAGGATCAAAAACCTTCTAATTCAGCTGTTTGCAGGTCTTTCCAAGGACGTAATCAAGAGCAACTTATCCATGTATCATCTACAACACTGCTTAAAGGACTGAAAAGAACATGGTCGAACAAAGGTATCTTTAAAAAGCAAAATAACTACAAGAGCTGATCCTGATGTAGTAACAGCAATACAGTTATAGTTCCAAAAACACCAAGGGAAATCATGCCAGAGGATTGCAATTCAGTTGTTCTACCTGTGTAGACCTCTGCCTCCGAGGGATCCTCCACTCGTTTATGCTGGATGATGTAATCTGAAACTTTGCAGCCAATCAGAGGCTCCACGTCCATCCACTCCAGGGCCACCATTGTGCTGGAGGGCTCCAGGTAAGGGGCTAGACGCAAACTTTAATAGAGCAACAGAAAGAAGACAAGGTTAAACACATTGAAACAAGATCAATACAAACAGTGAAATCAAAACGCTGCAATTCCTGTTTGTTCCTCTCAATCAGTTTGGATTTGAAACTGTGTAAATGTGCCTAAGAACTGAATGTATTTTTGTTTTAGAATGGAGGCCATAACAGCTCTGCTTATATATCCGACTGGACAACAGGATGGCAAAAGGAGCTTCAAACGAAACAGCATTCCGATGCCACCTGTTCTCCAGCAGTGTTCCATGAGCTGTTTTCCCCTCTTTAATCCTTCAAAGGAGATAAAAGAACAATATTTCCATTTCCCCGCCCTCAGGCTGTGTCTGTGACAATGGCTAAAGGAGTGGGTTACCCCGCTGTCATAAAAAGCATGCTGCTCAGTTTTTTTCTTCATGCCTTTACACTCCAGCACTGGCTAGAGTTGGAGATTTGGCTGCTGCAGGGACTCTTCACTTGCCTTTTCGTGCCAGCAAGCAAAATCACAAGGAGGCCTCACCAAAACTCTGGTTGTGGCACTGAGCCCTTCCTCTCCAATTACAAAACCTCAGGCCACAAAAATAATACCAAAAGTGCCATAAAGAGCCCTCAAACTACTTGTGCAATACTTGTGGAGCATAATCTAAGTCTTAAGTATACTTTTGAATGTCCTGAATACCAGTATTTTTGTAATTATTGCAAAGGAGTTTAGACCAATATCAACACAAGGTCCATTAAGTAGCTGCTATGAAGATATTCATGATATTTATCAGCAGATAGCATTTTTGTGGAATTATAGGACTTCTAGTCTATGTTGCCTTAAAAGAAGAGGTTTGACATTCATTCTTGACCTGTGATACATTTTAATTATATCAAATACCCAAGTGTTTATACCCACAGAAACAATTGGAGGCCTTTAGGCATTATTGACATAGTGGCCACAGTGACCATTGTGAGACCATGACTAGAGCCCCTTAAAGCAGCTGTAAAACAAAATAGATTGTTCCAATCTGAGTTTGGTATTGTTTTGGGATTACAACATTCTTAGCCAGTCACCTTTTGGAATCCATCCTTTATATTTATCTCAAATGCTAGATGTTTTAAAATCATGCACATGTGTGATATCTCTTCTATTGCAATGCCTCCAACTGATGAGCAATAACCACCGACTGACAATGCCCTTGGCCCCTACCTTTTGATATAAATATGTAATATATCAATATGTGTTTGGGTATACATTATTAATCTATACCAACTATTGCAAGATGTCCTGGCAAATGTAGTTTTATTTAAAGTGGACTAAAGAGAATATTCAAATTAAGTTGTTCAGAAATATTGAAAATTAGGATTAGATTGGCTTTCATCTTGCCTGCCACATGATGGGAAATGATTAAATGTAGGGAGAAAGACTTAAGCAAAACTTTCCTTTGGCTATATCTGAAAGCCAGGGGCGTGTCCAGTTGGGTGGCAAGGGGTGGCATGAGCACCCCTTGAAATCTGATTTGCCACCCCTCGGTGCCACCTCAAAATCCCTAACTGTGATTGGTTGTTTGACTTGTCGGTGACAGGAGTTGTGTTAAAATAAACTGTTTGGGGCTGTGTTGCAACTGGGTGCTAGTGAGCTTCCTTTGCTTATCAATGTGACAAACTTTTTTGTGAGTAAAATAAAGTGTAACATTTGTTCTTCTTCCTGAGTCCTTAAGAAATTAAGCTACAAAGATTTCGATGTTGAGGAATCTGCTGTATTACTTTTTAAATAATAATTTAAAAAAATCTTCATAAAACTTAAATCTTATTAATTAAAGTAGAAATGATAACTTTCTGCACAAGCCAGTGCTGTAGTTTGGCTATCTCTCCAAATCTTTGATCATCAAAATGGATGCAGATTTTATTATTATGACTTGGCCCCAAGATTAATTTCTTGCAACAACAAAATATTTCTCCTTCTTCTGCTTTTATCATCTCTGTTTGGTGCCCAATAAATGTTGCTCCTGGCTCATTCTGGAGTACAATTAACTAAAAGGCATATTTTATTTAAATCCCTCAATTAATTGTGTCCATTGTAGCTAAATCCTCTGAAGCTTTGCCCTTTTAACGTACTGTTTCTCTTTAAACATTCTCAGAGCAACAATGGCTAGAGCTGATGACTCATAAAAGCCTCAAGAGTACTATTAGGACACCTTGAAACAGAGCATGTTCCTTTCAGAGGAGTGTAAGGGCTGACTGACAGCTATTACAACTTTGGGGACTGTGCTTGTGACTACAAGTTTCTCAAGTGCCCCAGGAGTCAGTGGAGACAGGTAAGTGTGTATGCATGTGCATGTCCATGTGCTTTTGTGAATGTGCCTGTGGTGCATCCGAGCATGCATCCATGAAATCTCTCTTGTGCATGAATCCCTAGGTGTCATGGTGTCACCTCACACTTACATTGGCTGCCTGAGGGGACTGCAGTTAGGCAGGCCATCTTTGCTGAAGGCACTCAGGTCACAGCGACACCAGTTATCAATGACATCGCCCTTTCCAGCACACCAGTATGAGCTCATTGTGGCGCTCTTGAAGGCCTGTAAAGGGTAACAGGTGAGAGAAATGCAATTATCCCTCGGAACATGCGCTCCCTGTCCATCTATGATTACCCAACCCCCATCTCAGTCCAACCAGTGCCCTCCACATCCAAGACGTGAACAGACACACATCCTTTTACTTTTAACCCATGCATGGACTATTACAGTTTTTCATGTGTCCTTCCCCCAATAAAATGATCAACACTTAAGTATCAAACTCAGCCAAACATTAATAACCATTTTGATGAACTGGCAAAAATATCCCCACTTTGCAAAAACGGTCTAGATCCAACATGGGCCTCACAAAGATGGAAATACAAGTGTACACACACACACACACACACACACACACACACACACACACACACACACACACACACACACACACACACACACACACACACACACACACACACACACACACACACACACACACACACACACACACACAGTGACCTTTTTATACCCACCGTTCCCAATTACCGGGAGGCAGGAACATCTCACTAACATCAGCAGGCTTACACTGTGATATCATAGATGCGCTGTTACTTTTATGATGGAGGTGTGAAAGCTGTGACACTCCCCACCTCCTCCGTTCTATGCGTACATTTGTGTGTGAGCGTGTGTGTGTGTGTGTCTGTGAGCGTGCGCACGTAAGGATCAGTCGGCAGTGCTGACGGCCTGAGAGAGGCGGATGGAGGAGGGGGGGGGGGATGTTAGGAGATGACATCATCTTCTAACATCTCCTTGTGCTGCTTCATTAACGGGTGAAAGAAAAATCAAAGGCAGAAGCTCAGTCATCCTCTAAAAGGCAGCAAAATGCCAATATAACAGTCAAAGCAATAAAGTATAATGTCAGGGCTTTCCCTAAAGCCACAGGCATAATAGAGAGCGAGTTCAAGGGAGTTCGCAAGCACTCTGGCTCCCCCTGTCACACTTTGGATCAATGGAGCACTCAGTTATTTATGTGCTCCAACTGGTTGGCAGTGCTGCCTCATGCAGGCAACTTTAGAGATACAGTTGATCATAGTCACAAAAATAGGACACTGAAACCACACAGGACCATTATCACTGGGTACCAGGCATCCAACAAAAAGCAAACGGAAGCCTCTTCTTTGTTCAAATACACCATGACATTCTCTTATCTGAACGCAAAGGAACTGATGAGACCACACACATCTTTGCACACATGGTCAATGCAAGAAAAAAAAGATTCCTGAACAAACACTCCAATTAAAGATTGATTTCCACGGTTGGTTGTATAATTTCATTAGCAAAATGCCAGGGAAGATTTCTGCCGTGTGTTGATTAGTGAAAGTGACATTCGAGATGACTTTGGGCAAAAGTCCTGACCAGAAAGACAGGAGGCTTGGCCAAAAAAAAGGGTTAGGGTATGCAGTTAAAAGCTGATGTTAGCATTTCCACAGCACTGCATTGTTAGCTGTAAAGGAAGCTCAACTGCCTTTCATGGGAACTGACTTCTTCCATTACCCCTTGCTTTCACTTTAAGCAAAGGATCTTCAGGGGTGAAAGTGACCTAAATGACCAGCAGGGGAAGAAAGATTAAGGGGGAAAAAAAAAAGATATAAGAGAGCAAAGGAAATGTGACTGTGAAAGAACCAAGAAGGAACCAAAAGTGCTGACTCCCGACTCTTAGGAGTCCACACCTTACTCTAGCAGAGGATCAGGATCCTTTAGAAGTCAAGGCTTTCCCATCATTTATCCTCCAATTCGAGCCCCTTAAAATGAGCATGCTGAATGAACAGTTATTATAGGGGTAGGTAAGCACTGTAATCCATGGCCATATAATAACCCCCTGAAAACCAAAAAGGGGAAAAAGGTAATTACATTTCTCCCCCTTGCCTGAACCCATGTGGCTAACTGCTGCCAGAAAACAACAGCAGCAGGGGTCTTGCCACCTCATGTCAATGGGAAGCAGGCCACAGACAAAGGCATGTGGACTCAAGGTCCAGGCACGCACACAGACTAGACAAATATGCAAAATGAGAAATGACCAGCGCTGCTAGGGGCAAAAGAGAGAAAGACCACAGAACCAACTTGCGTTTTCCTCCACCAGATTCCTAGAAAAACCCCATATGGGTCTGCGCGCTTGATTGCATGGCTGCACATGTGAAAAATAGACAAAGCGATTACTGCCATGTTTATGTTTGAAGAGAAATGCAAGCCAGTCTCCACTGGGTAAACAGGGGATCTAATTGTGGTTTAGAGAATAAGGTGGGGGTTGGGGGAGGGGCACAGGAGGTTAGAGAATAAGGTGGGGGTTGGGGGAGGGGCACAGGAGGTAACAGAAGCAAAGTAATCCATGCACTTCTGAACATTTGTAGTAAGGCTGTCCCTGAAATCTTCCCGAGATACTTGTTCACATATGCACCTTACCGCAGGGCGATCCCTGTCAGGGGGTGGGTATCGAGGCAGGACGTGATGGCGGACATAGAAACAGAGTCTGACATTATGATGAAAATGTTTGCCTTTACATCATTGCTACCTGTAGTTTGACATATTCATATATCAACAAAGCAAAAGTATTCTGGCGAACAGAAAACAAGAAGCTTCTTTAATACCAACACACAGATTTCCTGAATTGTTCCTGCTGCGTTCTCACTTCAGCCCGCCCTGTGTTCGCACTAAAAATGTACTAGGGAGGTGGGACTGCAGGGAAAACGTCAGGGTAGAGTTTGGTTGAAAAATGTTTGTTTGCATTCAAAAAAGACGTTTTATGCATGTGTGAAATCCCCAAGAGACACATATTTCTAGAAGAGCAAAAAAACCGTGACATAACATTTGAGGTGATAATATGCCAATAAGTGCTATGGGGGAAGGCAGCATTATGTTCTGCTGTTGCAAATTTGAAAAAAAACAAAACAATATATATGGTTGAGTCCGTAAGGAGATTCCGTTAGCAAGATGTGCAGCCACTCTGGAAGGCCCTAGAGAGAATCATTTGGTGTTTTATGCATTTTGTAGATAAGTCAAAGCTGAAAAGAGGAGGATACCTTACAATGTATTGATTAACCACAGATCATGCATTTCCCAGAACACTATGGATCCATATACATTCTGTGTAAGGGTAAAGACAAACCTCATCCCATGAAGCTTTACATTAGTGAAACAAGTGTTTTGACAAAGATGGTTCTGTCTGGCTATTGACCGTAACAACGTCAGACAGATTTTGTCGGAATCTTGACAGATTCACTCTCAGGGAAACGGTGATATTCCTTCTGTTGAAATAACACATAGTTCTACCGTTTCACACAGTTCTTCACCATTGACCTTATCAATACTGAACAAATTCAGCTGTAATGTAATCACCCCAGGCTTTAAGAAGAAGACAAGATCAGTGAACAGCGAGGCCAATAAGCATCAGCAACAACTGAAGCCGCAGATTCCACTCCTTGACATCATTCAGACCCCGCAGACTCGATGGCACCAAAATACTATTTGGACCTTTCACTTTCGTAGAAGCTTGTCGTGACTTACAAGAAGTGAACAGAGGCCATCATGACCTCTTCAATCTATTAATCTGTTTGTCTAGTCCAAACTGACCATATTACTGTCCATCTTCAGAAGCTAATACATGAAAACACTGGCCAGCTGGCCCACAGTATTGATTTATAAGATGATCACTAGTGGTGGTAAAGAGTCTAAGTCAGCACACACAGGACACCATCAATAGTGACCTAAGTGTGTATGCCTATGTCTGTGTGTGAGTGTGTGTGTGTGTGTGTGTGTGTGTGTGTGTGTGTGTGTGTGTGTGTGTGCATTTATGTATCCTTTCCAATCATTCAGGGCTAATGGTGTTAACAAAGGAACCAATGGGCTGCTTCTAGGAACCACGTCAGAAGTAGTATTTCCAGGAAATAGGACACTGGGGGCAGCTGGAGGGTTGGGTCACCCAGAGGTTGATGGGGGATTGCCATGTCATTGGAGTAACCTCACACAGGTATTGGTTTATAGGACTTCTCTTAAGCTGATGTGACCTTTCTAGTAGAATAGATCATTTGTTGGTCTGCTATCTTATTAGATGTTACACAGTAACGATCTCAGCCAATTAAAAAAAAAAAGACAAATAGATGTGAGAGACTGTAGAAATACATACATTTTGACAAGAATTAACATTATCAGTTAAAATTGGTGATGAACCTTAAAGCTGTTTGATAGACAGCGTCCAAAGCATGTCAACTTTGAGATGAGGCGAGCATGTTTAGGAATCCTAGTGAAGCTCAGACACAAAAATTGCACCAACCAGTCCCTTTACGCCTCAAAAGAAAGGAAAGATTTCGCTCGATGTTGAATATGTGGAGTAAAGCATTGGCTACCAATGGGGTCCCCAAGGGGTGGGGTGGGGGCTGGGTGGGTTTAGAGGGCCGGGGATACGGGGAAAAGATCTCAGGGACGGCGGAAGGATTTGTCTGTTAGGCTGTCATAATCAGATTTGCATAAATGAACTAAAATCATGATAACAACCTGAATAGTTTATACATTTATTTTGGTAAACATGTTAAATGGACTTGACTTTCCTTCTTCTGACTACTCAAAGTGCTTTTACACCTCAGGTCACACCTACCCATTTACGCCCATTCACACAATGATCGCAAAGGTTGCTTTGTAACCAGCGACCATCAGAAGGAACTATTCCCATTCATAAAGATTGATACGCCCCTGACAAAGCAGCGGGAGCAACTTGGGGTTAAGTGTCTTGTCTACGGACACATTGGACATGTGGCTGCAGGGGTTGGGGATCGAACCCCCCACCTTCTGGTTTGAGAGACGACCGACTACCAACTGAGCTACAACCGCCCACAATACAATTTTTTGTGGGCAAATATTTTTTGGGCTTTCTATGGCTTTTATCTTTCAAGAATGGACCGTGATTAGGATCAGAAAAACTGTATGAGCGAGAGAGAGCGTTGGGAATGACATGCAGTAAAGAAGCCACAGGTTGGATTTGAACCTGGGCTGCTTGCCTGGAGGACTACAGCCTCTGCACATGGGGCGCACACACTAACCGCTATCCTAGCGGTGCCCCATCTGTTGATATTTTATCAATGAAAACTATGAAAATTGAACTTTTTTTGTGTGAGTCCCCCAGGGCTCAGCTCATCAAGATAGAAATTGGGAGGGGGCCAAAGAAAATCACTGCCCTAAAGCATCCTCCCCTCACCCATCGCAAATGTTCCCTATATCTGCCTGTTGAGTATATTTCTCTCTATTTCAGCACAAATAGGCAGTTGCTCTTCTGTTTCTATCCCACCCTCCTGCCCAAGCTGAAAACCTTCTAAACGCCCCTGCGAGGAACTGCGGTAGTACGTTATGGTGAGAGCATGACAGCCACCACACGCCAAGATATAGAGCATTCTGACCCATTAGACTCACAACTAATTTGTTCAAAAGGTTTGCCATAACTCAGTCAAAGCAGCACAGGGCATAGGACTACTGGCAAGCTCCATAGGCATGAGCTTATTTATTTATCCACTGAGTTATTTTTCTCTGGCACTAAAACAGGGGAGTATCTGTGCATGTGTGTGTGTGTGTGTTTGAGTGCACACATGCCAGGCCTGTAAGCAAGACCACCTCAGTTGAGTCAGAGCCAATTCCAAGACCGGTTCCAGTCGAATTCAAGTCAAGACCTGGTTAAGAGTAAGCCAGGCCAGAGACCCCAGGAACTAGCTCACCAAGACAAAAAGGAAGCTAGGAAGCTAAAAGCATTCCTCCCCAATGAAAACAAACACAAAGATGTATCTACAAACTTTGTCATACATGCAGTACACTTATGAATGCATCAGCGAGTGCGCTCATCGTTGTCTTTGGAACGGCATCCTCCTGAAGAAGAAGGACTGCGGATACTCCGGAGGGGGCATTGTTTTTGGAAAAGAGATGTTGCTGCTGAATTTTTTAAACGTCACGTTTCAATGCTTTAAGCACCGCACAGACCACTCTCCGTTTATCTTCATTACACCAGGGACAGGCATCTTCAAATCTGGACACTTCAAACCCAAACAAACCAGCGTGGAGAGACACAAGAGAAGAAAGTGAAACAGTATGTTTTTGTGTTGTGGCTTTTCTTTTCTTTTTTTTTTTTTTTTGCTCTCTATTTGGGGACATGTTTTGAGGAAATACTTAGGTAACCAAACTTAGGTAATCAAATATTTGCAGATAGGATCGGTCTTCCAGGTATTTTTTTCCCCAAATCCTAAACTCGACATTGGTAATGTCATTACTGGGCACATGTTCAAAGAAAAAAACTTCTTTCCCCCTTTTGACAGAGACGCACAGACCAAGCTTGGAAGACGGCAGATACGGCAGTTTTCTATTTGACCATTTAATTCTGTTTCTCCTCGGTCTTGGTAGTGGTCTTTTATAGGAAGGGGTAATTTCACATTGAAACAAAATCCTCCTTTGGCTCAGTAATTAGGGGATTTATGTGAAAGGGACATGACATGTCCTGTCAGACAGTCAGGCAGCCAGGGAGAGGCCACTGAAAGATGCAGGTGGCCGAGAGAGGAGGGAGGAAAAGGAGGAAAAGAAGGAGTGAAAGGTCGATGTAAACCTGATCGTATGGGGATGAAAAGACACGTGCACATGCATGCACATATGTATACACATACAGGAGTAACTGCTGGACAACATCAGGTCTATTTTGATGTCTTTTTAGGGGTTTAAAGTAAAAAAAAAAGAACCTCATCACTGAGAAAGCTTTTGCACCATGGCATCTGTCTTTTCTGATAGACGCAGCCAAGTAGAAAGATACTCTCACGCATAAGTGTGTGTGAGACAGACACACACAAAGACAGAAAGAAAGAGAGAGAGAGAGAGAGAGAGAGAGAGAGAGAGAGAGAGAGAGAGAGAGAGAGAGAGAGAGAGAAAGAGAGAGAAAGAGCGTATGTGTGTGTGTGTACATGGGCAGGTTGTTGTGTCGCTCGTCTCTAATGCAATATACGTATGTGCCTCAGCAGCGGTCGCAGCCAAGAGAAGAAGCGAAGGAGAGCAACAAAAAAAAAAAAAGAGGGAGCAGAGTGATGGACTCCCCTCCCTCCCAAGAGGTCGATGACATCAATAAGAAGCTAATAATCCTACCTCCAGCTACCTCACAAGGGCTTGCCAGAGCGATCCACTGCAGTCTACCCCCTTCTCCTCCTCCTCCTCCTCCTCCTCCTGCTGCTCCTCATACATCTCACTCCTTACAGCCCCAGAAGACCACGGGGTTGGGTAGGGAGGAGAGAGGAGGATGGAAAGTGAGGTGTTTGGAGGAGAGGGGGAAAAGAGACATTTTTTGCTCTTCCTCACGTTTAGCTATCGATGAGGCCCGCGAGGGATCGTCTGCTATTGATTGTGCCTTCTTTTCTTTGGGGCTGTGGTGCTTGTTATGGGCGGCACGTACAGGGGGCTTTGTTGTGATGTATGTGTGTGTGTGTTTGTGTGTGTGAGTGCCTCAACATATACATATGTGTGCGTGCGTGCGTGCGTGTGTTGTTTTTTTTTTTTGTTGCCTCTGGTATTGTTGTTGCTCGCAGTAATTTCAGAAGCAAAGGTAATTAGATGCTTGATTGGGGGGAGCATGAACCAGTCTGCTCCCTACGGTGTGCTCCCATGTGTGTGTGTGTGTGTTGGGTGTGAGTCACCTGCAAACAGCACAGAGAAGCTGTGTACCGGATATTAGGTATAATAGCAAGACAACGTCAAGATGAAAACCCAAACAGAGCAAAAATATGGCAATCTAAATGTCAAGTGAAGCCAGAGCGCCCTCCCTGAATCACCTTATGGAAAAGAAATGGAATCTGATTAAGTTTCCCCTGCGTAAAGACTCCCAAGACTTTTTTTTGAACAGGATGTATCATAAATGTGGCCATTAGGCTGATATTACATTCAACTCTGTATGCGTGTTTAGACACACACACACAAACACACACACACACACACACACACACAGATCTCACACATCGACTTTCCCACAAGAGGAGAAAAGTATGATGTCATCTTTTTTATGCCCCCTGTATTACAGTGCTCGTTTTCACTGGTAAAAGTTAACCAACTAATGCCACCTAGAGGTGACTCGGTCCAACTGCAGAGGACTCTACAGTATGGATGTGTGCAGTATGAGAGCATTACGACACCTCCACATGGCATGACAATGTATGAATGTATGTATAGAAATAAAATAAGACTGAAGAAACTTTTCAGAACAGACAGTATTATCTTCTTACAGGGCAGCGTTATGGATGTGTTTATTGTACAATAAACATCTGTTTGCAGAGGTGGTAGTCGCATCACTTGTCACATTCAACACAAAATCATCAACGGTTTAGGTTATAGATTTGAATTCCACTCATCCAAAACAACTTATTTCACCAGTAAATATATTGACACATTTAAATCTGTTCACTTGATTATCTGTGGTCCGATACGATTGGACACAATAATTAGGGATTTGCGATGCAGGACCTAAAAGAGGTCACTGATCAACTCAGCAGAGTTAGAGAACTATTTGAGTTCCCTCCTTACCTTTTTTAACTTTTACTTTAAGAGTCATTTCAGATTTTACACGAATTTCATTCTTGTATTTTTGCAAAATTATTTTTTTTACCTTTCAAAAGATTTGCCATTTCTTCACCTTTGCTTCCCCTTTGCGATGTTGTGACCTGCACGTTTCCTTTGACTGCAATTTTTAAAGCATTTCTAAAGTTTTGATTTTTGAATGGATAAAAAAATCGCAAAAGTAAAAAAAAAGTCCTGATGTGTGAACGCAGTTGGTAATAATAAAGAAAATTCCCCTTTGTATGTTTAAAATGGCCGCTGTGTGTCGCTTGTGATCTTCATGCATGTAAAGAACATTGTTTCAAACAATTTGGTGCTTGTCAGAATGTTCTTTGCTGCTCTTTCTGTGATAAAGTGAATACATCCAATTCTTTGTAGCACTGATATAAAGGTAAAGAAAACTGCCTTTAAAGCGTCGGACTCTGTCCCTTTGTCCGTCATCTTTGATTTCTGCAGCATCCTTTTTGCGTTATACGCTGCCTCCTGAGGTCCCGCCCCCGTACGAGAGAGAAAACACACCGTGTGAGGCTGTGCAGTGCATATAAGAAACTCAGGAAGACATCAGGGGCAGGCTGTTGTGTGAACACAGCTTTAGCTTAAGTAATAAAAAACAGTAAGCAGTAAAATGAGACAAAATAAACACCAGGGATGAAGGGACACACACACACACACACACACACACACTCCTCCTCGCCCCCATGCTGCTTTCTCACCTCTTTGGTGACGTTATCTTGGACCAGGCTGTAGAGGGGAACCACACGGCTGACTTCCAGCAGCACCGGGATGGGGGAAGGCTGCTCCCCGCTCCTGCTGCTCCCAGCATGGCCTCTCCCCGTCACTCCTCCCATCAGGGCCTGGTGATGGCACAGGTGGCAGCCAGCTGGACAGCTCCCCTTCTCCTCGCAGCGGATCTCCACGCCGCTCACCAGGTCGTCAGACAGCAGCTGGCTCTTCTGCAGTGCCGACAGGTAGCTGATGAAGGGGACCGACTTCAGCTCGCGTCGCCCGCCCCCGACAACCCCTTGGTCGGTGGCCTCTGCGGGAAGGGCAAAGCAGGAGAGGAAAGGGATGAGAGGAAGTGCAGATGGAGATAAACAAAGTAAAGAATAAAATCTAAAGAGGTGGACGATGGCCACCTCGTTTACTTTTATAACGTCTCTCAAACTTTTTCTCGTCCTTATTTCCATCAAACGATTTATAAATCATCACTTGGCATAGCAGAGATCATTCACAGTCCCTCAGCTGCGCAATGAACCCCCACATCTGGATTTACTTTTACTTGCTGCCAAGGAAAAGAAGAAAAAAACAACAACTAATCCCTTTCTGTCATCAGCTTTCACAGACAAAAGATGAATGAACAGAGGGGAGGGAGGAGGGGGGCGTCAATGGCTTCTTCTCCTGAGTGTCAATTACAAATGTTTGATGTTCTCGCTGGAGCTGTGTTTGTGTGCGCATGTGTGTGTGTGTGTGTGTGTGTGTGTGTGTGCAGGGGGTCTTTCTCCTTGTTTCCTCTGTGAGTGAGCAAAACAACACACCATGCAGAAAGAAGTGGCAGCGACAGTAGAGAACTACTTGTGCGTCCAATGAGAGAATATATTATTCTACATATTACAGAGGAGCACATCTGTGCTAATGACTTCCCAGATGTGCTTTTGTGCTGATTTACCTAACAAGAGCAGCGACCACATGCAGGTCTTTATAAATGAGTGAGGAAAGGAATTACTCTCTAGTGATAGAAAAGTGATTACATATTGAATGTGTGGCTTACGGTGAAGTTTGAAGACACTATGAATCAGAGGTCAGGGTTTAAATACTATTAAATGATAAATAAGAGTTCCAGTGAGCGCCCCCTACAGGCCTGGAGCAAATCCATTAGAAGGCTGGATTGTCAGCAAGTTTGTTTTCTGTGTTTGTTTGCTTTTGACTTTAATGTTAACGTAGTTGTCCCGGCCCTTTGCAGCAGTTTTTGTTTTCATAGCAATTTCATATTGATGCATTTGTTCAGACTTTTGCATGTATGTTTTTGAATTTGCATGGTTTCTGAATTGCCCGCTCGTTTCCAAATATGTCAATTGCATGTCAGTTGCCCTAGTTGGCTACCGTAAAACAGACATTAGAAGAAAAAAAAAAAGTGAATGTTAAGAGACACAAATATGCAAATGTTTCAGCTACAATTACACAAATACCCTGAGACATAAATGCTGGTTGGTTAAATCGATGAGAAGGCTGCATAAGTGCATTCAAACAGAGAAAAGAATATCTCATAAACACACACAGAGCACTTAAAAAAAGAAAAAAAAAAGAAACCCTAAACCTGAGCTGGGTGACATTGCAGGAAAAGCCCTGGACATTATTCAAGGCGGGGTAATGGGAGCAATTAGGGTTAATATTTTAAATGACTTATTTCCTCTTAACAGTTTTAATGACAGTGAACTCAAACATCTGTCAAACTGTTCTCCGTGGTTAAAAGAAAAAAAACAACCTGTACAGTTCGAGTGAGCGAGACGGTGAAAAACAAACCCAATGTGTCTACATGTGCAATTTCACTCCCGTTATGTCAGCAATGCTGAGGGAGCGTAAACTTTACAGTCTTTCATTTTTTACTGAAAACACATGCTGACATCTGCTTTACCGGGCAGGTATTTAACACCTCTGAGAAAAAGTAAATACAGGTGGAGATATTTTTTTAAGGATTATTTTCAAGGGAAAAAATCACAAAAATGTGAAGTTAATGCGACATCTAAGCCCTGCAAATACAGCATGGAAAAAAAAGGAATCTTCAGTCAGGTTTTTAATTTCTAAAGTGATATGATCAAAAAGCTGCCAAGTTAATCAAACCCTGCAGAATGTTTCGTTTTTTATTGTTCCCTCCATACATGTTTACATATATCATAGAAAGAATGTGCAACATCTTATACATACATACAGCAGAAATCAAGTTTATCCTGTGTAAATGTCTCTCTGAGTCATGACTGTCTACAATGAGTGAGAAGCCTGAGTCCTGTCAGCTGTACAGTTGTCGGGCTGTGTTTACATCATGTTTATATGGACGGGACGGCCTTGTGTATAAAGCTGTTTTAGTTAAGAAATAGAGAAAAGAAGAATAACATTAACAATAAAATAACAGCTACTCACTGCTTTTTTGGAGGTCACGTAAGTGTCTTTAGATCACGGTCATTCTGTGTCAATTTATGTGCAATGCGAAGCTACGAGCTAACCAAAGCGTGCTAACATTAGCCTGCTAACACAACAATGCAGGACACAGGCAGTTGCAGCTCGGGTAAAGGACAGTTTTGTCCGCCGCTTGTGGTTAATGCTACTTAATTATGGTGCTTTCGAATTAATAACTCCTTTGTGTGAAGAGAGGGGAGTGGAGAGGGGTTGGAGGTGTGCGGGGGGCTAATGAATAGCGGAGGTATTCAGCTTTGTTTTGGTTTAATGCTGGTGCTCATGGGCGACATACTGGATCAAAAAGCTGCATATTCTCCACCTAACTTCCTTTTTTCCCATTCTAAAAGGTCTATAATGATGAAAATATGCATTGGATGACGAGAAAGACACATTTGAAGTCAATTTAAACTTAGCGTATATGAAACTTTGCCTAAATGAAGAATATGTAACTCAATATATGAAGAATAAACAGTTTAGAAACAGAATTATCAGAGGGAAACATGGATGTAAATGGGTTAAGCTTGTAGGCTAGACTAAAAAATCATTCTGTATAGCAACAATACGCTGCCGTAGGAAAACAAATACGCTGAAGCCATTATTCAGGGTACACTATACAGCTGAAGAAGGAGGAGGAGGAGGGTGGCGGTGGGGGGGGGGGGGGGGTCGGTAACTTCATGTGCAACAGTATGTAAACAGGCTCAAGGGGTGGCCCACGAGCCCAATTACATGCACTTCTTGAGGAAACACAGGCACCGAAAATGAGCCTTCACTATGCAGCCCCTGCAGCCAGCCGGTCCCATTCACTCTCACCCGCTTTAACTCGTTTCACCCCGCACTACATTTGTTTACAACCTAAACAGATGCGTTTCATGAAAGGTTTTGGCACTTGGGAGTGTATGGGGGAAATAAAACACAGCCGAGGTAATGTGATTGTCAGAGTCAGCTGGATTTAAAAAAAGTGCACTTTCTTCCTGCACAACATTGTTTAGCCCCCTATTTATCTTTATTTACTTTGGGAACTTTACAGCTTCTTCTTGTTTTATTTAAGTGTCTTCACTATAAATACTGTTTTGAATCTGGTAGCAAACCGCTGTAACATATAATTTCCATCTGGGATCACTAAAGCGCTTTGTCTCCTTGTGTGTGTGTGTGTGTGTGTGTGTGTGTGTATGTGTGTTAACTTGTGTTTGTGCAATGTACAGTTCTGCTACCATTTGACCAGCAGTGGCACCCTTCTTCACAAGGAGCAATTTAATTGGACCACGAGTATTTTTTTATACAGTTAGAGGACAAAGATAAATTATGGCATTTCTTTGCTCTGTGGAATAATTGTGATGCTTGTGCAACACTTTCCTGTCATCACACATAGTGAGGAGATAAATGGAAAAAAATTACCCAGCCATTGATCTTCCACTGTCTTTGTTAATTAAAATGTCTTTGCAGATGGGTTGCAATTTAATTACTCATTAGGGACACATCCCCTCCGGCCATGGGTTATGTTGCCCAGGCAACAACAGCAGAGGCATCACATCTATTCCATTGAAGTTACAATACAGATGTTGTTAGCTTTACTAACTCTGGGCATTGTTTGTTTTTGGTTGGTTTAAACAGCTGCTTTATTTTGCCTCCTTTTTCTTCTGAAAAGCTGGGCCAAATTAGAGAATTCATGTATTCCAAACAGTCCGGCTTAATTGTGGATATAGCAATCAGTTAGAGGAGTACAAATCATTCAATCACTTTGACGTTGTCAGCGTCTTTCACTTATTTTGGTACCAGAGTTATAATGTGACAACTTGTGCCAGAAATCTTTTATATACTTCTACTTAACAAAGTATCATTCCACTTAAAATGTGTTTTACCTTGTTATACAAATATTTTTAAACAGCTGTTATCCCACAAGAAGCAGGCCAAATTCCAATAACATTTATTGAATATTCTAAATGTCTAAATGTAAAATAAGATAAATCAATAATTTCAAAGAAAGCACCTGACCTGAGAAAAGAAACCAGTTTCTTAGAGGCACCTATTTCATCTTGATCAGGTTTTGTGCAGAGGCGCTGACTTTTACTCGAAGACTCTCACTGCCACCTAGTGGACTCTTTCTGTGCTTACACTGGCTTACTGGCTCGCAACTTCAAACTACACACAAGTCACCACATCTGGATAGTTTCAGAAGCATTGGCCTGCAGGCAGCACTTCAGGTTCTCTCTGTGGGACATATTAACTTTGAAGAAGTCTGCTTTCTTGTTCACTCAGGTAAATCTAATTTAAAATCAATAAAATACTCATTTCCTGATAGACTCTTTGTTTTGTAAGAAATTGGAAGGCTGGGAACAACGGAAAAAAAAAAGGCCATGTGAATTACATTTATCTGGAGTTATTCATGTTAAAAGTCAAATAGTTGTGCATTTTAAGTAACTGCATCATTAGTTTGGATGCATTTCTATCCTAATACATGTATTTCTGATTCTGATTCTGATTTATGTTAATACTGTCACATTTAATCTTCCATATTTAATTTACTACCATTTATAACTCTGTTCTTGCACATTTACATTTAATCTTCCATATTTAATCTTCCTATTTAAGACTAGTAATGCTTAGTTAAATCCTGGTTGTATATATTCACATTCTTAGTTCTGATATTTTTTTAGTGCTTATTTACTTTGTATTTAATCTTATATTATGTTTAGATTTGCTAACATTGTGTTTTTTTTATTTATTTTTTTACTAATATTGTGTGTTGGATAAACTGCTGCTGTAACGCCACAATTTCCCAGTTTGGGATCAATAAAGTAATTATATTTTATTCTATTCTGACGCTCTTGTACGAAAAGCCAATGAAAACACGCGCAGGGCTCAGAGCTGTGCGTATTACGTCACAGCCCCCCCCCCCCCCCCCCCCCCCGGCTCTAGCGTACGTGACGTCGTCAACACTGCAGTCTCTCTCCCGCTAGCAGCTGCAGTAGCAGAAGCACAGCACGCCCATCCAAAACCTCTGTACTCCCAACCAGCTAACACTGACGAAAAGGTAACGTTTTTGGAGCAGGAATAGAAAGCGACTATCATTACGACGAGCTGCTTTATCTTTCTATGTAATTTACTAAAAAAAACAAGCCATGTGATAGTGTCATAATAAGGTTGTCGCGTCGTATCGAGGGACAGCGTTATCGTGTGTTGTGCAGTTGAGAGGCCTACGATGCATTCGTCTAAAACAAGCGAAATGTTTTATGCAATGTGTTTGTTGTCTGTGCTGCAAGGTCGATTTATTTTCAGCCATCATGAGAGCAACACAGAGCCCTAAGACATAACCTAGTTAGCCTTCTTAGCACATATGGCTCACAGGTGAATATCCACTCATAATCAAGCTACATTACCTTTTAGAGGTAACTTACACTCATACTTGTTGTAGCAACAGGGTGTAATGACGGTCCATTAGAGCTAATGCTAGCGTTGGTTTGTCAACACACCTGGTCACTCTCTGCAGACAGGTGTTGTTTCAGTGTTAACTGGTCACATAATAAACAACTTTACTCTTAATGTCGGCTACACGGCTGTGACTGACTGCTGTGAAAGTGAGAGAAGCTAGCTGTCTCTGGTAGTTATTCCTACTTAGATTCATGCATGTATACAAATGTGACCAAGCAAATAAGTTGTTATCAGGCTCACATAACTTTTATGGCAGTGTCTAGGACTGTATCCTTATTGTCACACAGACAACTTTCTTGTGTTATTTGAGTATGACTTTTCTACAGTTAGAAAATGTCCACAGGGCACATGAGACAGTTTTCCTCTTTTGAGTCTGTGACAGTATGTTTCAGTCATTGTAGAGTTGCATACAGTTGAGTGAAATATCACATAACATGATGTCTTTCCTGTTTTTTTTCTCAGTTAAAAGAAAGAGCCATAATGGCGGCAGCACCTCCCCCACTGGACCCAGATCTCATGAGGGAGGTTCTTGAGTGCCCTATATGCCTGGAGACCTACAACCAGGATCAAATGAGACCCAAGCTCCTGCAGTGTGGTCACACAGTGTGCCGGCAGTGTTTGGAGAAGCTGTTGGCAAACACTATAAACGGTGTCCGCTGCCCCTTCTGTAGCAGAGTCTCCCGTATGAGCAGCATCTCCCAGCTGGCCGATAACCTCACTGTGCTGAAGATCCTAGATTGCACCACATCCTGCAGTGCTGCTGCTGCCGCCCTGATGTGCAAATCCTGCTGTAACCGCCTGCCACGACAGTACTGCCATGACTGTGCCTCTGTTCTCTGCGAGCTCTGTAAAGGGGAGGGCCACCTGCAGCAGGGCCATTCAGTGGAGCCGATAAGGGTGGCTGCTGAACAGCGACGCAAAGAGCTAGGCGGCAAGCTGACGGCCCTGCGTGATGTTATGGAGGAAATTCAGAAGAAAAAGACAGCAATCGATCAAATTTCCAAGTCCTTGAGATTAAAGTACCACGCGGTGCAGCAGGACTACACCGCAACCGAGCTACGTCTCCAAGAGGAACTGAAGAGGTCTCGAAGGACGTTCACTGCCGCCATGGCAGATGTGGAAAAGTTAAATGGGCACGTCATGGAGGAGCAGACGTATCTCCTTAATATTGCCGAGGTAAAAGTTGTGTCTCGCTGTGATTATCTGACGATGCTGGTGAGGCAGAGTGACACAGCTTTGCTAAAGGATGAAGGAGGAGGCTGTGATGACGAAGAGCTGGATCTGAGGAGCACGCTGCCCACCATGTTCCACCTGCAAGAGCCAGAGCTGGTCAGAACAGAGCACTCTAAACCCGTAGAAGTGGGTCATTTGAACACAAATACTTTTACTGCGAGTACAGATGATGAGGAGAGTGGGTTGGAGTTTCCAATTGAGGCCGATGTAGAGAGTGTAGCTGGGGCGACAGGTGGCGCACCGGGGGCTCTAGCGGATCTCTACAAAGACATCGACATGGTTGCTGCTGTAGATGTATGTGGCTCACCGGGCAACTTTAAGTCAAAATCCATGGATGCTGGTGGGGGATCACCTGGAGGAGCCGGGTCAAGCACTGGGCCACCTGTGTGCCAGTTTGTAAAGAAGATGGGCTGCAAGGGAACTCTACCCGGCATGTTCAATTTACCCGTCAGCATCTGTGTAACACCCCAAGGAGAGGTGCTTGTGGCCGACCGTGGCAATTACCGCATCCAGATCTTTAACCGCAAAGGATTCCAACGTGAAATCCGCCGCAATGCGAGCAGCATCGACAACTTTGTCCTGAGCTTCCTCGGTGCCGACCTGCCTAATTTGATTCCCTTATCCATTGCTGTCACTCCTCAAGGCCTGATCGGGATCACAGACAACTACGATAACTCCGTCAAAGTCTACACTATGGAGGGACACTGTGTGGCCTGTCACAAGAACCAGCTGATCAAGCCATGGGGCATCACTGCCATGCCTTCAGGTCAGTTTGTGGTGTCGGATGTGGAAGGTGGAAAGCTGTGGTGCCTCGCAGTGGACCGCAACGTAGGTGTGGTCAGCTACAACCGACTGTGCTCTGCCGTGCGGCCAAAGTTTGTGACATGTGACGCAGCTGGGACAGTCTATTTCACCCAGGGTCTGGCCCTGAACTTTGAGAAGCGACACAACGAGCCCCACCTGGAGGGCGGCTTTTCTATCGGCTCCGTTGATACCGACGGCCAACTAGGAAAGCAGCTCAGCCATTTCTTCTCAGAGACGGAGGACTTCCGCTGTATCACAGGCATGTGCGTGGACGCAAACGGGGATTTACTCGTAACGGACAGCGGCAGGAAAGAGATCCTGCAGTTTCCCAAAGAGGGTGGATTCAAAGTTCTCATCCAGGACGGGTTGACCTGCCCTGTCGGGGTGGCCACCACGCACAAGGGACAACTGCTGGTGCTAGATTGTTGGGACCACTGTGTGAAAGTCTTCACATACATTCAGAGGAGGCACTCCTCGACTTCCTAAGGAAACAATCCAGACTATCTGCACATGAGCACGTGAGGTTTATTTAGTAAGTGTTGGTGGGTGTGTGTGTGTGTGTGTGTGTGTTTGGGAAAGGTAGAAGAACACTGTTATCTGTCACTTTAGTTTGGCTTCAATCCAAACAGTTCTCACTCTAGCTTTCATTGAGTTATTATAAAGAAGGTTTCAGTCAGTTAGATTCAGTTTAGATCGGATTTTAGTTTTATAAATCAGCTTTCTAAACTGTGTGTTCCTTATTATTGTAATGGTTCAAACACTTAAAACAGAGTTGTAACATCCAAAAATCTGGAATCTGTGCAATTATAATAACACGCAGAGGGCAGGTGATGTCGACGCTAATGCAGAGTACAGATGAACTTCCTTCCTCTATTGCCGACTGTTTGTGATGCGTAGCTTCCACAGATTTGGCTCAGCTTTGCAGGAGAAGAAAAAAAAAAAAAGGAGAGAGGAAAGAGCTGAAAATGAAAATGCATTTACATATACAGTTAATCATAACAAGGCTTTTGGCCTGTGAAGCACTTTATCGTCGACGCGGCACTGTTTCCTACTAGTGTTGGGTTGAAGTAGCACAGACTCACATTGATGTTGCTGCTGAACGCAGCCGGCAGCTTTAAGGGGTTACTGTGCGGTTAGCTAACGGGCGAAACAGTAACCAAAGTATCAGCATCCATTGAATTACATTCAGGGAGCATTAAGTGTAGGATTTTAAGTTAATAGAGCGGACGTGATAAGTAATTAACGGGGGTTGTGTGGGCTCCCAGCTTTGATTGACATGCCAAGAAAACCTTTTGTTGAGGCCTATAATTGTAAGTTAAATACGTGTGTGTTGTCAGATGCTTTGAAAGGTTACTGATGTTTGATTTATAGATCACATACACATTGTTCATTCTTTTCCAGTACTTTTTAACACTAGCCCTAGCTAGTACATTAGCCAGACCTTGAGTAAGCAGTTGATCACCTTTTAGAGCAGTGGATAAGCTTGTAGGATATTTCAGAGCCAATGTTAAAAGTTATTTTTTGCTTTTCTTACATTTAACTTTCTCTTTGCAAGTTTTCCAGCCTCAGCCTCTATCTGCAAGTTAAACGTTTTTTAATTGCTCAGGATTCTTTTCCAGTTTGTCTGCTCATTCATACAATCCCCCTTTCAGCTTTCTCTCTTAGTGCCCAACTATTTTGAAGAGAGAAGCTTAAGTTCTAAATTTTTGGATGATCTTGTAATTGGACAGCCTGTGAGAAGTCAAGGTTTTGTATTTTCTTTAACCTTTTTTGAACTAGCTACATAATACATTTATAGCTATACAACTAAACAGCTCTAGCACCGTGACATCATTGACCCAGAGGTGATACAGCGGAAGTCCTCAACTTGAATGAGGTGAACAGACTTTGTTGAAAGCCTGGCGTTTTATTCCACAGAACTTCTTCCATGCCTTTCTTTCCTCACAGCCAGCCCAGCGCTCACACAACCTCTGGATCGATGGCGCGGGTGTTCAGACTTAACACTGCTCGAGTGAAAGCACGTTTAAAGTCCAACATCAGCTCTGAGGTTGTCAGAATATTCCATACTTATATACTTGTCAAAGACGCATGTTTTGAAACCGTACATTCTACTTTGTTTTAATGATTGATTTTATCAAAATGTACCTAAGCTTTAAAAACTTTTTTTTTTTTTAAAGCTGCTGTAAGCAGAAGTAAGAGCACTGTCAAAATTCTACCAATAAAGCCGTTTATACACTCCTGAAAATATAAGTTATTTCAGAAGGACTACTTCAGAGATTCTCCTGACCTGGCTGTTCACATACGCTCCTCACAGCGGGAGACTATCCCGGCAACATATTGGAGCATCTTAAACAGTATGCAGGAGTTTACTTGCAATTTGAGGTAATTTCTAAAAAAAAAAAAAAAAAAAGCAATCCCCCAAAACTTGGTTGGACTTGTAATTTTGTTGCCTTGGTTGATATTGTTTGTTTTTACAAGTATCATATTTAAGTTTAAATTCTGGTATCATGACGAGTTTATTCACACGCCAAAACTTTTTTTTTTTTTTTTTTTGTGTTTTTACACTGAGATGTCGGTGCTATGCTTCTTTGTCTCCCTCAGGTTCTGTTCTCCCCCAGCAGACAATTTGAGTTCTCTTTAGTTTGGATGTAGTCAGTTAGAAGGCTGGTATAACTTTAAATTCATGTGTATCTGCATGTATTTAATTTTACTTCAGTTGTTTTTTGAGTCAAGATAAAGCATTAAGAAGGTGATGTGTTCAGGTACATCAATAAAAACACTCCTTTATTCAATTATTTAGTGGCCTAAATATGGGGAATCAAGTTAATCATTGAAACCCGCTTGTTGATACTGTATATGTAAGATAATGTGTGTGTACAGAAGTTGTGAATAATAAAAGCGCCTGCACTGAGGCCGTGCAGATCTTCCAGACAAGCTTTGCTCACGAGAGCGTAATGCATACTGACTCCGTTCAGCCTTAAAGATGAAATCAGTTCACAAAGCTGACCTTAACTCTGCACATGGAGCCCTATTACTAAACAGCAACGTGCAAATATACATATCTGATAATCAAACTGTGTGTTTTTAATGTTTCTACAGATACATAGAGATAAAGATTATGAGGTGAAGTCTGTCACAGTCATACTTGTGCTTTTTTTTAATTTATGTTAGTTTGTAGTTTGCTCATCGTTAGATTTCCACATTAAAACTAATAAGACTTTAAGAGAAAATAGATTCAGCTGCATGTCAACCTTGCCATTAAAACTGTCCCCCCACTGTATACACTTTTTCCAAATGTCCACTAGAAGTAATCAATAACTGGAGAATCTTCAACCTTAAACAGTGACAGAAAAATGCAGAAAATGCCAGAAAAATCAAGTGTCCTTGTGTCGGTGTGCTGAACATCACAGTGTGTCTCATCTCCTCGTTCTGTTTTTATCAAAAGATGTCGTTTCTCCTCATGCTTTTTCTTTAAGGTTTAATATTTGACACCATTAAATATTAATGCCATACTGCTGTGTCTCCATGAACCACTCTCCCATGTGTTTGAGGTGTAATGTCCTTTTGGAGGCTGTGAATTAAAAAAAAAGAAAAAAACCATGTGTCGAACACATCACAGACATCTCCATGTTGTCCTATTAATGTTTGTACCATCGATAATCTGAGTGCAATAAAGATTTATGAAACACTTGGAATGTCGGTCTTTTCTCAACACCTTTTACAATGTTGGAACATTTCTTAGTTTTCTGTGTGACCCCCAAACTGAAGAAATCTAGCTATAGAGTTATCAACATGGTTTAAATTATTAAAAAAAACTATGACTATAAACTGGCATGTTCATTGTGTGTCAGGTAATGTCGAGCTATACAAACTACAGAAACAAACAACACTGGACCAGCACACGTGTGTGGAAGAGGTTAAGGTGGGCTCTTCTTTCTTACCTTTCCTCCTTAACCTCTGCCACATAAGTGTGCCTTTTCATTCATTTGAAAACCACAGTCAGTTATTTGAAAACCTGGGTTGTGATCTGGATTTGGTTATCTTTTAAAAAAAAAAAAAAAAAATGTTTTATTGTTTTTATTTTTACCAAGGATCACGTCATCCAGCTCACTTTTATGCTTATTATTCTCAGAAAAACCTGAATTGTTTCAACCTGAGCCAGCTACAGAGTAACAAGTTTGGCTTACCAGTGCTTTAAAGGAAACTTTACACTACTTACTTTGTCCACAGGGGGGTGCCAAAATCCACCCAAATTGAAAGATCCTAAAAGATGATTTAAATGAAATACTACTATGTTTGATAATTCATCGGGACAAAATGTTTCCTTTTTTATGGCCTTTATCTCCTTTATCTGTAACTGAAGCCATACAGACTCATATATAAATTTCCATTACCTTGTAAAAATGTTTTATGTGACCAGTTTAACAGTTTTGTCACATTTCTCCCTGTAATCTTGTCTGTATCCCGCCCTCTGATGATGTTTCTGGATCAAAGTCATTTATCCAACTCAAAAGTTTTGAGCAACAGGTTCCAGTTGCCTAGTGGTCAGCTCATGCGCACCATGTACAGAGGCTGGGGATAGGGGGCCCAGGTTCGAATCTAACCTGTGGCTCCTTGTCCCAGGTGTCCTTCCCCACTCTATCTGCCCAATTTCCTACTTTATCCACTGTCCTGTCTCTCTAATAGGGCTATAAAAAACGTAAACTGGAGATATTTTCCAACACTTATGATAACATGATCACATGATCTTACGTTTTGAACACAACATAATTTGAAGATTGTATCTGATCTGAAAGCTTTGATCCTGTCGGACAACTTTTAAACAAGCAGGCCCAGGAGCTCCCTGTGTTTCAATGTTCAACACTTTTAGATACATTTATATTTCTCAGCTTTAAAAAAACTGATATGGACTAAAATATGTGTTAAAAAACAAGAAGTTACAAAAAGCTCCCCACCCACCTTCACCTCTTGATCAATACCTCAAGAATTTTGCATTTTTCTGGCTTTCCTCGCCGTCTGTCAGCGGGCTCACCTTTCTGGTACTGCAGCCAGAGCTGCTGCTGCGCCTTCTTGCTGGGGAAGTAGATGCTGCAGCTGAGCTCGGAGCCGTACAGGGCCTCGGAAACGTAGTGGCTGCCGTACTGCTGGAGGAAAGCCAGGAGCTCCTCGCGCGTGCTCTCCGCTGACAGCGTCTTCAGCACCTTAGAGAAGCCTGGGAGGAGATGAAGTGAGACGTTACATTTTTACACAGAAGAGAAGCATTGTGTAAATTCCATTATCCGGTCTCTCCAATAAAAGGCATAAAAAGCCCCAAAATACAAAGAACCAAAAAAAAAAAAAAAAAAACCCATCATATTTTTTATACGTCCTCTAAATTGTTGCTGCAAACGTCTCTTTGTCGTGGACCATCCTGACTGCAACTTTTACAAGTATTAATATTAGTCTAAGAGCTGCACAACTCTAACTGGTCATATATTAGACTGATCAGTCAGAGAGCAACATACTTTCAGGGGCGATTTCTGACAAGATTGATCAACTGACAAACAAAGAGACCGATAGATAAACTCACAATGGGAAGAAAGTCATGCTGAAAATAAAAGACATGCTGGCCGTCAGAAGTCAGTAAACACACCACGACAAGCCTCTTGACCACTGTGGGAGTTTTAATTCTAACTTTTGGCGCTTTTTGACGTAATTAAATGACCTCTAGTTTAAAAAAAAAAAAACTTCTGTCACTGACCTGTGGATAAGGTGATGGAGCTGAGTTTGACTTTGTACAGATTGCTGCGCACTCTCCATTGTTGCACCATAGGATAACCCACCGCTTCACTGAACTGAGCATCCCCTGGGAAAAAAAGAAAAAGAGCAGATTTAGAGATAGAATCAGAATCAGAAATGCTTTATAAAAACCCAGGGAGGGGGGGAGGGGGGGTTTGGGGCGGTAAATGGTAAATGGACTTGAGCTTTTTATAGTACTTTTCTAGTCTTCTGACTGCTCAAAGTGCTTTTACACCGCAGGTCACACCTACACATTCACACACTGATGGTCGAGGCTGCTCTGTAAAGTGGATATCAGTATTAGCTAATCTCATTCATAGATATTTACACGCTGCTAACAAAGCATTGGGAGCATCTTGGGCCTAAATATCTTGCCCAAGGACACATTGGACATGTAGCAGCAGGAGCTGGGGATCGAACCACCCAACCTTCTGGTTGAGAGATGACCGACTCTACCACTGAGCCAAAGCTGCCTGGTATTTGATTGTCACAATTGCTCCTACACAGAATTAATGCATAAAAGGTCAAATATAACAAAGACAACGAATATAATTTAAAACAAATGACAAATCTTCTATTCATAGAGAGCAGCTGAAATTCAAAATAAATGAAAAATCATAAATAAAAAATCCATCATTTCATTTCAGCCGTTTATTGCACACCTTTTTCTTTTTTTCTTTATTATTGTTTTTTTCACCTTAACATCATTTATTATCACAGCCCATACCCCAGCTGGAGCCCGATCAATGGCAGATATACAGCGCAACTTGAACTCCAATTGGATTGCTGACATTAGAAAGAGGGAGCAATCTCGCCTTCCTCTGCAATTCAATTACCAAACTTTCACGCCAGTTTAGAACTAAAGCTGCAGAAGTGAACAGCAAAAGGAGGGGGGAGGTAAAAAAAAAAAGTGCTTACAGGAACCTCGATTCCTGCGCCTCTGGAAAGCGTTTTACACCTGAGACGATCATGTCCGCGGAAAAAAGGAGCAATTTAGTTTGTGTGTGTGTGTGTGTGTGTGTGTGTGTGTGTGTGTGTGTGTGTGTGTCCAATTCCGATGAAAGCAGAACCCAAGCAGAAATCTCCAGGGTCAATGTGGACTGAATGCCAATTTAGCTAATGGAGGGATTAGGGAGCAGAGGTGGAGGTGTAGGGCTTTTTAAGCCCAAATGTCTAAGTGACTCCGTCCCCCCTCAAGACGAGGAGGAGAACACAAAAAAAAAGATAAAAGGATAAAAGGATGAAATGGGAGGTTGAGTGTTTGAGTTTACAGTGCTTGTGGAAGTGTGTGGGCATGATGATGCATAAAAGTCTGTTAATGACATGAGTGTTAAGATGGAGTTTTTAGGGATTTAACAGCACAGTGGCACAGCTCAAGGACATTTTCATATCTTTTTAAAACTCATCTTGCATAACCAATCTGTACAAAACATTCATTTGCAACAAGAACACATTGACCTTCTGGTTAACCAGTTCCTACAAAATGGAGAAAAAAAAAGAAAGACAGACAGAATGTTCAGTTACTTTTTTTGTCCTTTCAAATACCTGTATGGACTGAGACCTTAAGCCAATCTAGTTGCACAGCGATGAAAAAGCTTGTTATATAACAGCTTTATGCTTATATTACTAACTGTATGGGGAACTTGAAAGCAGCCCCTCCTAAAACGTCTGATTGCATCTTAGGGACAAACAGCTGGTACTGTTATTAGTTATCTGGGTATTTCTGTCATCTTTGCGTTTCATTCGATCAATATCGAAGCATATTGATCAATATTGAATGGAATTGATATCACATCGAATCGTGACCCAAAGAATTGAAATCGACTTGAATTGTGAGGTTGTGGAAAATACCCAGCTCTGGGAAAAAATGGTTGTTTGATTGGCTGCTATTGCCAAAAGTGACATTGACAAGCACTGGGACTTTTGAGCTGAAAAGTTACTTTTTAAAAAACTTTTATGCGCCCCCAAACTGCGAGCTAAAAGCTTCACGCAGCAGCAGAGAAGAGCGCCCATAGCGTGCTGTCCCACAGGGAAACAATGGTTTTGCTGGCAACGCTTTTCTAGCGACATGTCTCTGTTAGATCAGGTGCTAGATAGCTGCTGGGGTTTCCATGCGTGACTAAATTCAGAAAAAAAAAAACAGAGCAGGTTGATTCTGAATTGATTTTGAGATATATCAGTGCTACAAGTTAAAAAAAAACAAAACACATTGGATCAAATCTAAGTGTCTGTAACAGTGTCAGGGAGAGAAGACCGAATCCTCCAAACTCGCACACCCTCACCTGTGAGGAGCTTCAGGTTGGGAAGGGGCTCAGACAAAACCCCCCGACACTGTTCCTCCACTGGTAAAGGGATGACCATGAGACCATCTGCTAGCTGAGGAAAGTCCTTAATGAAGTTGTTGTCCCTGAAACAAAAAGAAGACAAACAATTAATAAAAAGAAGGAATGGATAGAAACAGAGCGGCAATAAAAAGAAAAGACAGGAAAGAGAAGAAAAAAAGCCAAGAAGATAAACCAGAATTCTGTCCTGAAGACCGGCATTTTGTACACTAAATGAAAGAAGCATGGAGCGTCCAAAAGTGCACACAGAGCTGTTGTCTCTGCATAGGATGTTGGCTTTTATTCCATCTTCATGTCATATCAAAACACTTACAGGAACACTCCTCCTACGGTTGTATTTTTAGCTTCATTTCCGTTACCTCGATAGACCCCCCCTCCCCCCCCCCCCCCTCCCCCCGTTGAACCAAATCAGTGCGTTTCCTGTCCAAAGGATGAGCTGTCTCGCTGCATCCTGAGAGCATGCCAAGCAGCAGCGATTCCCATAATCCACTTTTTAACGGACCCAGTCTCAAAGTGCAGACCTTGTGCCGTTGAGAGTGGGGGGTGGGTGGCTTCACTCTTTTTGATATCAATTTTTCATAGAGTTCCTGTCCCCCCCCCTCCATCCCCCATCCCCCTGTGTCTCTCTCTCTCTCTTTGCGTCCGCTAACCACAAAGCCTGTTAGACGCAATCACAGTGTTAGTGTTACAATGGACGTCTGGAAGGATTGACTCAAGGGTAAAGTCTGAGAGGAGGAAGAGAGAGAAGAGGTGCTTTGAAAAAAAAAAAAAAAGAAAAAAGGTTTACCGTGGCTTATGCTCACAGAAAACATATTGATTGCTAAATTAAATCAGCCAGGCCTCACGCTGAGGCTGAGAGAACCTTTGGAGACGTGTGGACCAAGACGATATGAAGCTTTATGGATTTTCAAGCCTTGGGTTGGACTGTCCTTGACATGCTCTGAGGATTTCCTTTTTCTTTAACCATTCTCTTCACAACATTTATTGACACTGTAGGTTTCAAATACATAGAATGTGAAAGGTATGATATTATCACCTCGCTGCGGAGTTACTCAAAAAACTAAATGGACTATTTGAAGGATAGAAGAAAACATTTTAAAGAATAGTGCCTCAGGACTTCGCAGTACCCGAGCGCCCATAAAATCATTAAATGTCTTTAACCTTCGTCTTCTTCTTCTTCTTCTACCCCTGAGGGGAAGATATTTAAGGCAAGTATCGATTGTTGTAGAATCTGCCGTTTTTCTGCAGAAGTTTGGTGGTGAAAGAGTCCAAGTGTCAATCTTTAGGATTTCTGTTTACGTGGTTTTTAGTGAGACATCGGTTCGTGTGTGTGTGTAAGCACGGGAGAGCTTGAAGCATCTATTCTGCCGACAGTTCATTAAGCGGGGAGACATTTATCTGTACCACTACAACCCGAACATACCAATGTGGCTCACAACACAAGTCAGTGGCTTCTCTTTTAAGAATGATGAATTCCTTCAACAAAATCGCTAACAAGTTGTTAAGTTGTTGACCGTTTACTCTGCGTCTTTAATGGGTTTCCTGCATGTCTGTCCAACAGAAGACATTTTGACATGTTACACTAATTCAAACAATGAATGATGACATAATTGAACCTCCCTGCTCAGGTCTCGGCTCTATTGTATTATCTCAGTAATTGTAAACAGCTTTTAAACATATATGGGAAGAAGTTTTATATGTATTTTTTAAAACAGTAACAGCAAGAGATTCCGGCTGATTAACATACCACCAGAAGGAAATACAACCTGGGATTTATAAAACTTTTTTTTTTTTTTTTCTTTCTGAGATAACCTCATTATAATGTGGTGCTACAGTATTAAACAGGTGTTGCGTATATGAATTCATTGTCATGCAGTAAACCTCCCACTCCCCCTTAAACAAGCCAGTTTGATACAGTATATATATCGAACTCATTTCTGGGCATGAGACCAGAGACAAATATTTTTTAAGGCACTAACACACCACATGTCCTGATAAATATCTTTCATAATCAAAGCATTAAACTGCATAACAAACCTGTTCCTTTAGAGTGCTTTCTTCTTGTCTGACACCGACCTCACAGCAGCAGTTACATGAAGTAAACGTTACAGTATTGAATCACATTATAATGTCACTGAAGGTCATGTTTACTTTTTAAGGCCACAAAGAGACATAGCTTACCTTTTAATTTTAGTCTGTTTCATAACATATGAAAAATGGATGGAGGTTCCCATTTAGAAGCACCCAACCCTAACGTTGCATTCTTTTATTTCCCATTTCATTTAAAAAGGACATGTTACAGCCCTTTTCTACTTTTTCAAATAGTCCCCTGTGGTCTAAATGAAACATCTGTGCTGTGCTTTGGTCAAAATATAACATGAATCAAGCACCAGAGGAGGTTTGTGACCTTGTATAAACCAGCTCTCTCAGAACGCTCCATTTTGGTGTGTGTGTCTCTTTAAATGCAATGAGCCCCCCCTCTGAGTTTCCCCGGTAGACATCATTCCTCTGTAGCGAGAATAAAAATGGCGGACCTGTGGAGAAGTTTTGTTCTAGGCTGGGGGTGGATTCCAATGGCTGGGGATACCAGGGGAGGGGATCCTCCCACTGTGACATCACAAGGAGAGCAAATTTGAAACAGAGCACTTTTCTCTGTGTTTTAAGACTTATTCAATCAGACCACAAACAAAGGACTGGATGGGTTTATTTCACATTTTTTGGGATCGGTAGACACTCAGGTTACCCAAATATATGTTCAAAACCACTGTCAAAGTGGATTTTTTAATCGACAGTTATTGTAAAACTTTATTGAGGAATATATTCGCCAAATCTGAAAAATAATTTGAAAAATACATATAAAACCAAAACACGATTAGCTATTCTAGACAACAGTCTTCCTTCTGGTTGTATGTCTAGCAGATATCCACCTCATTATCTACTCCAGCCGACCCACTACACAGTCACACCCATCCACATGGCTCGCCACACTCAATATCTCAAACACCAGACCACAAGTGAGTGTGGACTTGCAGGCAGACTTTGTGTATTCACTCATGTATCATTCAGCACCCGTGTGTGTTCATTAAGGTTGTTGGACACTGGGCTCCCTCCTGGCCAAACAGACCTACTCGTGGCAAACTCTTTTCATACAAATACCCAACACCAGTTCATGCATATATAAGTCTTTCTTCTCTCATTCCCATCCCCCCTGCATGTGGACAATTTCGATACAAACACAGCGCAGGTACATTTGTTTGTTAAAGCATACTCTGAAACTCAAGTCTCAGATGCAAATAGCTTTGTTTTTCTCTTGCTTCAATGTTAGAGTTCCTTCTATAGATTTTAGCAACTGTTTTTATTGTTTGCCTTTTCTTCAGAGCTAACCCCATCTTATTTCCTTTCTGCAGATCGTTTTCTTATTCACCCTCCCAGCTATAACTCCTCTCTACCTCTTAAATCAAACATACAGAGCATATGAAAGCTACTTACATGTCCATTTTCTTTTCCAATATGGTGTGCATCCCTCTCTTTGTGTGTATTTGTTTTGGTCTGAATTTACAGTATTTAGCATCAAATGCATGTCTGTGCTTTTATAATTGAGTCTCAGAACAGGTGTCTACACATATGTTTGAGAGAGCACATTTATCAGCATTTGTGTCATTGTCACTGATATTGAGCCGTACTTATCTAAAACACTGGCTTGAGTAATTGGCAGTTGTGCTGTATGGTGTACAAACCTCAACGTCACATCCAAGCTACGATAAGAAACATAAAGGCATACTCAACAAGTCTTTGTAACTACCACTGATTCATCTCAACGTAAATACAGGCTGATCGTACTTTTCAATTATTGGAAAATGACATCCATCATAGGACTTCATTGCTTTTTTTCTGCCATGTTTCAATGTTCTAACCTATTACCCGTGCGAAGGTTAACACACCTTCCAGGAACCAACATTTTCAAGGATTAGCTTTTTCCTAAACACTTGTAAAACCGCAGCAACTAAAGTCGTATGCAGACGATGCAATCATCTACCACAGAATTGTTGACTCTGCATGTGCTGGCACTCAGAAATCAAATTTGGTTTTGGTGAAATTTTTGTGAAAGCCAATCTATTAGCTCAGGAAATGTATTATATGTGTGTCTATAGTTTCCATAGATTAATGAACGTCGATGAACTGAATGTGTATGAATGAGATTAGTTACTTCTGATGGTCTTCACTAGCAACCTCTGCCATCAATGTGTGAATGTGTAGGTGTGACATGCGGTGTAAAGCGCTTTGAGAATTCAGTAGACTAGAAAAGTGTTATACAAGCTCAAGTCCATTTACATTTAAAAAACTGCACCATTTCAGCAAACTGTAAGCCAGGCAGACTGCTCCTCTCCACCCATTTAGAAGCTGCCTCTGTAGACTGATGCAAGCATTAACACAGATTCCCTAAATCCCAGAGGTAATGAGTATTGAATATACACACAAATCCTTATTGCCAAGCTTACAAAGGCTACATTCTGATTATTAGAGTCTCTGCTCTGGTTCCCCTGCTAATTGGGCCTGTGTAACCTTCTTGGGTCAAAGCTAAATAAGGAAGCAGCTCTTACAAGGATCATGGAGAATTACTGGGGGTAGTTTGGATGATTTCTATATCAACCATGTTTGGTTTGACATTCAAAATAAATGGTTCAAAGTGACTGAATTTGTGCATTATATCTCAGGAATCATGCTGTGATAGTGTAGTGATGAGCTCGTCCCTCCACACTTTCCCTGCCCATCCTGTCCTTTTTCACCCACAAGTGTTTCTGAGGCAAAGGAAGCAAGGAAGCAAATGAACGTCTGAAACAAGATACTGTGATTAATCTCAAGTGATGATGCAGCACAATGTTGAAAAGGTTATCTGTTTTGTTGTTTTAGGCCATTTTTCTTCCATGTATGCCATGTCTTCATGTCTTCCATGTGTTTGTTCTCCTTGAATTGTACTCATGTTACACACTCTGCCATTGTGCAACTACAAACAATTGAAAATGTTTCCTGTTATTGACACATCAATATTGCCCTCTGGCTTTCACTACAAGTGAACTTTCATACCCTTTTTTTTTTAAAAGTATCAAGTATATACTGTTCTTTGGGGGGAATTGTCTGTTTGGACAGAAACGGTGCAGTGAAAAGGAATTTCCCCATGGGGACAATAAAGTCTGAAGAGAATGAAAGCTATTTAACTTCCAAAGCAAAAGAAAAAAAAGATTCCTATTTTATACATGCTCTTTACATGAGCCAGAAATACCACAGACAATGACTTGCATATAACAACTCTGGAAGATCACAATATTGAAAGAGTACCTCATTATAAATATCTTGGCATCTGGTGGGATCAATCCCTTTCATATAAATTTCACATTGATACATTATCCACTAAACTACGACAGAAAATTGGATACTTGTACAGAAACAAAGTGAACTTCCCTTTAGTGAGTAGAAAGCAAATAATTGAAGCCATCTTCCTATCTGTTCTGGACTACGGGGATGTCATTTATAGACATGCTTCTGCCTCCACCCTAAAATCATTATACACAGTTTATCACTCCGCCCTCAGATTTTATCACTGGTGACAAATATTCCACTCATCATTGCATCCTGTACGATAAAGTTGGTTGGCCTTCACTAACAGTTAGACGTGAACGGCATTGGCTGATATTTATTTACAAATCACTTGCGGGTAATCTACCAGCATACATCACTTCTTTATTAATCTGGGCTGATAATCAGTATCAGACCTGATCAAGTGACTGGCTAATGTTAACGGTTCCACATGTAAAAACGAACTTTGGGAAAACATCCTTCACCTTTTGTGCTGCACACACCTGGAACACAATACAAAACACATTAAAACTCAATACAATGGTTACCATGGGTCAATTTAAAAACTTGATCACAGCTCACTGTACTCATGAGTGTAAATGTTGTTAACTGTAGTTACCTGCTTACTGCTTATTCTTCTGGTTTTATAATCTATGTATTTTGTCTTTGTTGTTTTTTGTCTTTTTTGTCTCTTGTTCGTTTTAATTGTACTCTCAACGTCATTGTAAATGATTTCTCGAGAATAAATAAAGGTAAAATGAAAATGAATATTTTGATTCACTCTGCCAATGATCAAGCCACCATATTTGAGGAGTTGTGGGCGTATTTTTTGTGTCTTGATGACCCTGATAAATGCCACAAGCCGAAAACGTGTCGGTCTGATTCGTCAATAAAGTTGATCTTCATACTACAAGTGCTGCTGGAGCTTTTTTGACCTCTTCATGGAGTTGGGGGGTTGGGAGTGGGACTGATGCTATTCTGCCAAATAAATGTCCTCCTTTTCTACAGAGCCATCAGTTAAAGATTGTGATATCAAACAAATCTTTCTTATGTTTGAGTAGAGGGTTGGCAACTTTAGTGAAGAGTGAGATTGAGGTAAGGAACCAGAATGATTGTAATTCATGTATAAAGATCCATATAGCTTATTGTTAAAACCTCAAAGATATACGTTGGCAATTGTAAGACCCAGTTGAGATATTAAAGAGAAAATGTGTTTTTCTTCTTCCAAATGTTGACATCAGTCTCTGACTGTTTAATAGTCATGCTCCATTTACTCAATCTACCCAAATGATCCAGCAATAAACTGCATCCTGCCACATACTAATGACAACTTACAGTATATAATACCATTGGAGTGCAGAAGTTATGAAACTGCGAGTGAGTGTGTGTGAAGTTGAAGAGTCTGCACTTTCTGTAATGATGAGCAAATAACTGATTGAATGGAAGGAAATACAGTAGAGAAGGAAGAGTTATAATCTTCACCACTAGAGGGTGCTCTCTCTCTGTGCCAAAGGAACCACACATGGAAAGATGATTAGTCAAGGAGCGTCAGTGTTTCTGTGGGTTTATGTGACTGCACTTTATGCGTACACTGCAGGGTTCTCTTGTTTTTGCTCTGTCAGAATCTTTGGGAAAAAAAACAAAAGTACAGGTTTTCTTTGGGGGGCATGTGGGACTGCCTATGTGTAAAAGCACAGTAAGTGGGATGGTAAACAAAAACTTTTGAATCATTAAGTGCAAGAATTGTTGATCCCTCAGCAATTATGCTCAGTTAATAAACAGGTGCACAAATAATACCAATAACATTTTTTGTGATTGTGGGACAAAGACACAAGGTTTGAAGGGTTGGGTTGGGAGCAGGGAGTGAGTCCTGAGACATTTTGAGAACTATTTTGTGAGACTATTTCTCCACTGAGAACAATGTACTGTTGAATCAAGATGTGCTTTTACAGGGGTGGTAAGCCCATGGTAGCATCAGAGGCTAACAACAGAGGTTTGAACTGCATATTAGAAGCCACTGGGTGCCAGTGCAGTGCACAAAGGACGGGTGAGGAGGTGGGTGTGGGGGTTATGTTGGGAGGGATTCTGGAGACTAAGTCAAACATGGCTGAAGCATTCTGGGTAAGCTAAAAAGTTGTCAGAATGGATGTTTGAGGAACAAAGGGAAGGAGGAAAATGCCCTTTCTATGAAGTATGGAGGTAGATAAAGTCCTTCTGGTTGGACAAAGGAAACATTTCTTAGCGGTTTCTAAGAATTCTAATCGGACATGACCAGCATCCACCACCATCAGACTGTGTCGTCCCTCAACCACCGCCTCCACCATCGGACTGTATTATTCCCACAACCACCACCTTCCTCATTCATACTCTACCTGCTCCAACCTCCACCTAAGCGGCATTGGAAGAGTGGACAACAGGAACGCGATGAATACAGGGGAGAAAACCTTCCTGCATATAATCCCATATGCTCTTGTAAAGCGTCTCGAGATAACACTTTGCGCTGTACAAATAATGATAGATTGATTGAAGTCTGTGCTTTTGACGCGTGAAGCATAGAAAAGTGTGGACCACTGCAAAAATGATGCTGGAAAAGCTAGAAATCACATTGACCATGAATCACAAGAGAGATCTGCAATCTATAATGCTAAATCCCTTCTAATATGTTCCAATGTATTACATTTAAATACATCATAACACAGGGGCAAGTGGACAATTGCTGTTCAAGCTCATGTGGTGTGCATTCAATAGTGCATATACAATATCCTTCTGATTTACCCCTTTGCAAATACAAATCAACGTCAGATTTGTCCCTCAGAAAATTTGACATGTAGCATAACACGAAACAATTGTGTTTTTCTATGGCTGCAGAGCTGTTAGGACGCCTTCCTAACTGGGATAATTACCAAACATTTGAAAGAGAAGCATACAACAAAAGACAGCACAGACAAAAGCAAAGAGGCTTTGTTGACAACAGTTGTTTCTACCACTAAATATAGACACTATGCTAATGACAAATCAGAGCCGAATGTTCACATACATTCAAACTCAGTGTTGATGTAACTCAGCATCATTTGAAGGCCAGCTGGCAGAGTGGAAAAACACATGTCGTGTAATACTGCCACACATCTCAATTTTTACAAAGGAGTCAGTTGAGGTGGATAACCACGCCTCCTGGACGCCTTCATTTGGAGGTTTGTATGGGCGGCCCAACTGGGAGGAGACCCCGGGGTAGATCCAGAGTTTGCTTGAGGGTTACATATCCCGTGTGGCCTGGTAACGCCTTTGATTCCCCCAGGAGGAGCTGGAAAACGTTGCTGGGGAGACAGAAGTCTTGGTTGACTAATTGCACCTGCTGCCTCCTGAACCCGACCTCGGATAAGCAGAAGAAGATGGATGGATCTCAATTTTGCCGAAACGTTACAGCCACCTGCTACTCAACACCTCCAATCACTCCTATTATGTAAAAATTTGGGTTTCCATGACATGATTTCTTACTCTTTGTACCTGTAGTGATATTCATCCATGCAGACTGTAGAATATAAGCTCAGGTGTTCAGACAGCCATCACTTGAATTTCATGTGTGTATTTTCAAAAGCCGTACCCAGATTACTCCAGATACAAACATCCCTATAACCAGTTTTTTTTGGAACTTTAAAAAAATATATATTTTCACGATATTGGACACCATTTTTCAGTTATAGGTCGCACAAGAATTAGAAATAAAACTGTGAAAACCTTTTGGTGGAAGTATACCGAAAAAGAGTAATCCCCTCAGTGAACCCACCCTTTAAAAAACTTAGAAAGAGGCAGGAAAAGTCCAATGTGTCAGTTCACTATGAAATGAACGAAGCTCAATTATACCACTACGTTATATAACCTCTGAATTAAACATTTAATATGTTCTTTCACTTAATCAATCAATCCAACCGACTCTCTTTGAGCAGTTTCACGGTTGATACTTGCCACATTTGCCCTTGAGAGCCATCCGCCAATTTGTAGGACTGCGCAATCAAAGATTTATGAGAGCTTGGGTGTGTTGGCGAGCCAATTTGCACGTAATATGCTTAATAGCTGTAATATCTGTTATTTGAATAAACGCTTGGTGCGAGTTGGGGCCCGTCGGATGAGTCATAACAAAGATAAAGCACCCAGTGTCACCCAGGACACAGGCCCCAGATGACGGATTAAAGAGTTATTAAAGGACAACATCCGAAAAAACAGGCTAATTCCAAGCGTAATAAAACAGTCAGAGATGTTTACCTTGAGACAATCCCTTATTAAAGCCGCAGCCACAGCTCTGTTGATGAATGACTCCACTGAGAGGAGGAGATTCGGTGACTTTTCAAGGCCAGTATTGATTAGGTTTGGGAGGTGATGCTGTCAATGAAATAGCTTCAAATGGAGAGTACACTGCTGAGTTTCAGCATGTGTACATTAGCGATTGTTTGCCTGTGCATTTGTGTATGTATGAATGTATGATTATTTCTCTAAATAATGGCAAAGGTGTCATATTATCAGGTGACTTTATTTACTGCAAATATAACAGAAAGACAGTCCTGGAGGAATATTAACTTCCTAAGCTGCCACACTGACTGTCCTGTGCTGACTTGACTCATTGTTACTTGCCTCATTTCCTGCTAATGCAAGATTACAGCCTTTAATTATTAAAGAAACACTCGCTCGCGGCTGGGTTTTCACTAGCTCACCACCCGGTTCACTGACGTCGTACAAAAAAATATTCAGATGACAACAGTGCCTCTTCCCATTTCAATTACATCAAATACACAGACATCCCAACCCCTTCAGTATAAAATATCAGAATAGGCCCCATCGGGTCAGGGTCAATTCACTTACGCTGTATGCTAACTGAGCTAAAGTAAGTAGTAAGGTGCCGTTAGCATACATGTTTAACAAGAATCATGACAGGCAATGAAAGTGGCCATGCTAAAAAAGTAGTAAGCATTGGGTACTGACATTTGCGTCATGTTTATTAAAAGTAGTGAAATTCAGTTGTTCTCCCTAACCAATTTATTCCGTAGTACCATTCAGATTTAAAAATAAAAAAGGTGGACTATAGCATTTGAGTTTTGTAGTCCAACAATTAAAGTCACAAAACTGAGAATATTATTAATACACGCGTTTTGGTGTCTGGATTGGCTACAGAAGCTAGTAACTTACCTTCATTTTCTTTTCCTTTGTATATGTAAAGGCAAATGAAGATAAACTTACAATAAATGTTTGTGGAACTTTTGCACGACAGTTTTGACAGTGTCAGTTGATTATCAACCTCCCGATCTGGTCTGGCTTAATCTTAACCACTTTAATGTCCAGGCTCCTGCGTGTGCAAGATTGACAGCGAATAATAAACAGAAATGTAAATAGCATTCTGACAATCCAATGCAAATCAGTGGTCATTTCTTTGATGCTAGTCAGATTTTAAAGCATGTTCCACAAAGGCACTAATTTAGCTGGAAAGAAAAGTTTGAAAATGTAGTATTTAAAATATGCCTTGACAGAGATACAGAGACATCTTGAGTGGGATGATAAAACAAGTGTTACAAGTTTTGCTTGTTGTACAAATTTGACTTTACATATTGTTTTTGTCATCCTCTCTCCCCTTTTGGCTCTCGCACAGAATCCACTCAACCTCAACGTTTACTTCCCTGGACCCTGGAAGCATAAAATTGTAATACAATGTGAGCGAGCACAGACATTCTGTTTTATTTTTTTGTTCTTCGATATCTCTGTTGGCCTGCCTTAAGAAATTGTGGAAATGAACTCTGGTGGCCTGGAGTATTACCATAGAGATGAAGCTTAGAAATGCAGTGTGAGAGGGGCATGCGGGCCAGCTAGCCATGGAAGTGATTAGAGCTATTGCTTTTATTCTTATTATTATTCTGCCTGCACTTTCTCTAAACCCCCCCCGTTTGTGTCCATCAATCCTAACAAACTTCTGTCCACCTCAGTCTCACCCTCTCTCTCCTTGTCTCACGCTGTCTCTTATTCACTCATGCAAAGATGCCACAATGTTACCCTAAACCCTAACCAGCAGTGAAACTGTTCTTGACATACTCTCCAGTCATCATCCTAAAATTGGAGGGGCACTTCAGAGGGTTTGGTAGAGGACTTTCGTAGAGGATACTACAATGGGTATTTCTGACTTTGCACAAAAATCAGGAGGCAAATCAAATCACATTTCTTCTGTTGTGAGTAAATCAAGACAACTCATGAAGCTGTCAAAAAGACAGAAATATGTTTTTCCCAGTTTATTTTTAAGACAAAACAGTGAACTGCATAGCTCTTTAATATTTTATGCTGACAGAACAGTGAGGTTCAGAATAATGAGACTTGGCCTGATGAAACAAGAACAAGACTTGTGCTAGAGCAGCTCCAAACCATGATCAAGAACCCCTCAAGTTTGCCTATCAGCTCTGACAGGGAGTTGAAAATGCAGTATTTTTTTTTGTTTTGTTGAACTGGCCGCACAATGGTGTTATCACTGTTGCCTCACAGCAAGAAGGTTCCTGGTTGGAATCCTTAACAGAACAGGGGCCTCTCTACATGTGGAGTTTGCATGTTTTCACCGTGCATACATGGGTTCTTTTTCGGGTACTCCAGCTTCCTCCAAAAGTCCAAATACATGATCGTTAGGTGAACTGGTCACTCTAAATTGTCTGTGTGAATGTCAGCATGAATGTTTGTAGGTCAATCTATGTCAGCCCTGTGATTAACTGGCAACCAGTGCAGGATGTACCCCGCCTCTACTGCAGTCTCCTGCAACCTTGAATGGGATCAGATAAGGGGTATAGATAACGAATGGATGGATAGATGGATGGATGGAGTGTTTGGAGTGTTTCTTGCCAGGGGGAGAAGCTGACGGCAATGTAAGTGCATGCCTAGATTGTCAACTACCTGACTGGCAGGCCATAGTATGTGGGCTTGCAAAAGTGTGATTAGCAACAGTGTGACCCCACAGGGCACAGTCATGTCTCGCAAACCATCTGTACCTCAGTTAGTCAAAGCCAAACAAGATGGTTTTGGATCTAAAGAGATCCAAGGCACAGCTGACCAACTGTTTTCATCAAGGGTGTTGATATGGACTTTGTTGAGTCCTACAGTTTACCCAGGAGAGAAATTTGATAACACATGACCTGGCTTAGGACAATGTTTAAAAGTGGATCTGACAACGATGATTTTGTCATCTCTCCTCTCGACAAAACTAAAGTAATTGGAATATTTCCAGCGGCTGAATGTAGACGTGGGCGCTTCCATCTTCCAAGATAGCAAGGGTAGCCAGGTATGTGTGACAACAATAGACAAAACAAACACAATGTCCCCCCCCCCAAAAAAAAAAAACTACCCGAGGCAGCACCTAAAAAGAAACCCAATTCCAGAAAAACCGCGAACCTGGCAACCATGATGTGAACTTCCTTCCTGCTTGGCTGACGAGCGCGACATAATTAATCTGGGGATTGTTGCATTTTAAATCTTTAGTGGGGTAATAACAACAACAGTAAGGTTGTAACAAATTATTTTTGTGTGGGTAACTGTAATATTATTACTGGAATGTCATTAATAAATCGTTACACTACTCGTTACTAGTAAAGATAATATCATTACTGTAACGCGTTAATAGTAATGTGTTACTGCCCAACACTGATGGTGATGATGGATATTGTTCCCAATAAAGAAAAAGACTTGTGGATCTGAGGCCAAGGATATGGTAACCTCTGTTTCCAACCAAGTGGCTATTGTTGACTTTGTTGGGATCACAAGTAAGGACAGAGCCATTCACAGTTTTAGTGTCTTGAGTTCCTAAAACATCTGTGCGGCATTGCTGAGCAAGTTTTCATAAGTCTGTGGCGGTCCTTCCTGTCCTGTTTTTGAAAAAAGGCCAAGAAACTGTAGTTTCTGGCTGCAGTTACTGACCAAAAAAAACCCCACATAATCAAGGACAGTGTCCCCCACCCACTCAATGACATGCTGTTCAAGCGCCATAGTGCATGCAGAGCAAGAGTCAATACAGCAAGATACAATACCACAGAGTGCCAACACAAGTCATTCCTGCCTGTGGCCATACAACTTTTTAAACCATTGCTTAAAGTGTCAGGCACTTTGTGTCAATAGGCTAGTTCTTGGACTTATTTCACCCAAGGATGCAACATGAATTGGGTGTATGGGTGTATGTTTCCTACTTCTTGCAATTTATCTTATACTTCTCTTTCATAATAGGAGCAACTCCAATGCGACCAAATTTCCCCCGAGGGATCTATAAAGTTTTTTTAATAATTCTGACAATACAAGAACTCGCTCTGTAACTTTGACACAAGACCTTTGTGTTTATATATATATATATATTCATTTATATTGGTGTATGAGAGTGCATCTCTGCAAACAAGCTTTGTGCATCCTCATATAGAGCAAACATCCTGATCTAATAATGTCTGGTTTACCCTCTGCCATCCTGGCATATAAAAGATGCTCAAAGGACGTTTAAGAATCTCATCACCATTTTGAATTTGCATTTGATGGGCAGTTATGGGCCAAAGCATGAAGGTGGCCTGTGTTTTGTTTCATTTGATAGAACAACTGAGTACTATGACTGACATGAAGGGATGATTAAATGTCATTTGTTATCTGTTCGTCTGTCTATGAACTTGATATGTCTAACAAAAGTAGAGCTGGTTTGTGAAGTTGAATCTTAATAGGCAGGCTCTGGAAATCACATCACAGCAGTGGTAATTAACTACTTTATATTATGGCCTTGCTGAGGTATGTGTGGGCGAATGCTCAGTATAGCAAACTTCATATGGCTGAATGAAGCTGAAAATGGCTTGGAGCTGCCATCTATTTATGAATTGATAGTTATGAATTATTTATGAATGGTTAATTTACAGCAGAAGGCAACAATCTTGGAGAAAGCAGGGCAAAGTGATAGGGTGAGAAGGATGAGGAAGAGTAAAGACAGATAGGAGTCCAGAGGGGATACAAAATTACAAGTGCTGCCACCCTGCAGCTCACTTCTGCCGCCGTAGTTCATTAATCAATACTAAAAACATCTAGCCGCTAATTCAGGATTTAGCCCAGGTCCACAAATAACTCCATGCTGTTTTTTTTCCTCCAGTGAAAGCAGGGGGGGCGGCTGGAGCCATTATGGAGGACCGGCATTGTTATCAACCCCCCTGTGAGGCAACTCCATCACATTCTGAGGCTGAGGGTTTAAATCTCTTTGCTGCATATTCTCATTTTTCACCCCTCCAGTCGACTATTGATTCACTGGCTGCTGCACATGAAAGTGATTTTATCAGTCTAGCATGAGTGCACAACAGCATCACCAGCAGAACTAATTAAATACACAAAGTCATTGTCCTTGATTCTGGATGCTGCTTAAGCTTCATTTATGTGGAATAGAAATTTGAACCTTCATAAGGTAAAGGTTACGTAGAGCGACTAGGGAGTCATTTGTGCTAAAATAAAAACCAGGCGCAGAGTAAATTGAGTATGCCGTCAAATGTTCCGTGTAATTGCAAAGAGTCTAAGTGGAGGAATGAAAAGGCTGTATAATCAATAAAAAAATAAATAAAAACATTTCTTTTGATGATGAATTAGACCTCTAGTTGAACAAAACAATGTGAAAGTACTTCTGGTGACAAACACTGACACAAATAAAAGAGGAACAGCCGGCGTTTGGAGAATGCACCTCTGGGGAGCGATATAACTAGTGGTAAAGTTGCACTGTGAACAGAGCCCACTCCTATAATTGCCTTTCCAAATGGGGCCCAGGAAGGGACTATAGTATATTCTGGACAGAGCGGTACTCGCTGTATGATCTGACCACCTTTTTACCTTCCTGAAACAGGTCTTTTGTGGGACTAAAATAAAACAAGACAATGAAACTGCAATGGCGCTGTGACCGATGTATGCCTCCCTGTGCTGTTTGTCCCTTCTCCCCTTCCAGGTGAAGCTACTAATGAAAAAAGCCAATGCTGGCTTCAGGAAGAGAGGCTTTTAGAGTTGGGCCTGCTGTGCCTCTCAGTCAGGGATTGTCTTGTTGTGTTTTGTCATATTAGTTTCTCAGTCGATCTTTGTTATCATTTAAAAAAAGAAAAAACTTGATTTTGACTTGGTTAAGGTGTATTACCAGGTCAATTTTTGGATTGTTGTTAGCCCCATAGGGCCCCCTTATGGTGGGGCGTAACAACACCAAGATTCTCTCTGAAGGGAATCCTTTTTTCTTTCCCTGTATTCAAGAAATGTATTAAAGAAACCCCGCATACCAAACCCTCAGTTAATTTGGCTTCATTAAGTGACAGGTTTTTTTCAGGTGTGCTGGATTCTTGCCTGAAAGTAAAGGTATCTGTCAGCATTTGTGTACAAGTTGGTAAGTTGGTCGACCCGTCTGTTCCTGAGGTGACATAAATCTTTAATGAAAGAGAAAAATCTGGCCAAATATGTTATTTTAGGAAAGATTTATTTAGGGACTGATTAAACTTTAGGGTATGTAAATTCCGCCACCAGGGGGCTCTCAAGTGAAAATAATAACAAAAACATGACGTCGATGCTGGAGGGGAATCATGGGAATACTCGCTATTACTACCCCATTAAAACGAACAGTGACTAGACCGCAGTCAAGACGAACCTGACAAAGAGAATATGTTTACCGACGATGTATCAAAGTATACTTGACTTTACATGAAGTTTTTATCACAGCAACAGTACGGCAGCTTTCAGTAGCTATTCCCGCTTCCTTATGCAGCAGCCTTTGACGTGACACGGTGTTTCCTTGGCAACGATAAACATTTTGTGTCTGGCATGGCGGCTCCATCATGGCGGCCGCCAGGACTAGACACATCCCGTTATAAAATTACGGATTTCTCTGGCTTTGATAACTGTTGGAAATATTTGAGGTAATGTAAGTACTCAACAAAAAATATATAACAGGTTTAGTCAATTTTGAATTAATGGATTTTTACATTAATTTTTTCGCTGTAATATTTTTTACATATTATACCTTTAAAGGTCTCTCACAGATTGAAACATTGTAAATAATCATAGATTTTAACAGATTTTTGATTTATATATTCTTCTTTGAGCAGTTGTTTGGGCTTTATTTTCCTTGCATCAATCCACTGTCGCCCTGCCTGGTTTAACTATATCTATCAGTGTACAAAGTCTAATACTGCCTCACAGTCCATTCCTCATTTGGTGCACTACTGCTATCAGCTTTTTCCTCTTTTGCATTTCTCTCACAGTTACTCCCTCCCAGTGTCTCGCTCCCTAACTTTTGCTCGACTGTGCTCTTTTGATTTAGCCTTTTCTCTTCCCATTTGCTTCCCTATTCATTTTCCTTCTTTCCTTATCGCTGCCCCTACCCATCCGTTCTTTTTCTACCTCTCTTACACTCTCTCTCCCCCCTTTTTTTCCAGCAGTCAAACAGCAGGTAGTCAGCTATAAGCCTCTCTGACATTAGCTGATATTAGGCCAGGGTCTATTAGGTCCTGCCTTTTCCATGTGAGTTATTGAGCAGAGAGTGACTGCCTCAGGAATGATCACACTCACGTATGCATGAGCGCTGACTCACTCCAGCAAACGCAAGCCGCCACTGAGGTAAACACACAAATGTCTGAGCACACACACTCACAAAGCCTCGACAGTCTCCCAAACGTGCTCACCTTATGTCTGCTAAGTCACAAACATGAAGGGATAACTGAGGCTTTCGAAAAACCACATCTTACACTCGCAATCTTATTTTCCCCCAAAATTCCCTCTGCTGAGATGTCAATATGTGAACAAGAACTAAACTTTCCAGGATGAAAGCTGCTGCAATATGTAAGTCAGCAATTTAGAACAGCACTTCAGCTGACTTATAAAGCTATGGAAGAACAAACACTTTGTAGAAGCTAATAAAGAATCAATCCACAAAGGCTGAGTTAACCTGAATTTTAGACCTCAATTTGTGCTAGCATTAGCATGCATCTTGATATTACTGTGGTAACATGTCATACTTTATATCAAGACACACATATTCACCATTAGCTTGTAGTTTATTAGCATGCATTTTGTCAAAATATTTACTACTCATTGATGTCCCCCAATAACCTCCTAATTATTTATTGTCAGCAAGGACATTACAATCCTTGTCATTTTTTGCAAGGGTTTGGTTGACCCTTTAAGAACAATAATAAGTACAACCCAGCTGCCAAAAAAATTGGGGAAATAGTCCATCCATCAATCCACTATCTTTACCGCTTTTTCCCGTTCTGGCTCATGGGGGGGGGGTTACACCCTGGACTGTTCACCAATCAATCACAGGGCTGAGGGTACTTAATGTATAATTTAATTAAAAACAGAATATGTTGATTTGTAAAACATTGAAACCCAAAGACAACTTGTTAAATATTGAAACTGGGATATTTACTGTTTCAGGAAAATTGTGTGCTTGTTTTGATTTGATGCCAACCATTTGTTCCATCAAAGTTGGGAGAGGGTCATGTTTACAGCTCTAGCTGCATAGCCTCTACTTTTAACAACACACTTTAAGCATTTGGGAAACTGAACAGACCAGTTGCTGTCATTTTTGCTGCATTTACATTTGTCACAATGTCACAAATTGTTTGGGGAATTTGCTCGTATATTATCAAGAAAAAGATGCAGCAGATCTCCAGGTGGTCTCACATTATGGTCATATTATGGTGGTCGGTAGGTGCATCAGCTCAGCAACAGCTGAAATAATGTGTGGTTAGAGTATGCACAGCACATTGAAAGACACTGCACTTTTAAAAGCAAACGCAAATGTACAAAAGAAATGCAAGGGCTGAAACACGCTGACAATGAAACAAACATTCTGCAAAAGTCGAAACAACTGCATTGACATCAAACGCTCTGCAAATACATAAACCAAACAATTCAAAAACACACACACGCACACATTCAGAAACGACTGCACATGGAGAAACAGAAGTACATACTGGAGGCCTGGAGGGGCGCTCTGTGGGACAGTTTATTCATGGGAGTGAGTATGACCAGAGTAAGACCAGACAGTCTGTGGAGATGGACTCCAACAGACAGGCCTATGAACGGGAGACTGGAAAGGGAATTTGTTATTCGTTATCAAACCACATACCGATAAACACCATCGGAGCAGAGTTTCTCTGAAGCTATGCCCCACTGTTTGTTGTGCAAAAACAAGAATAATATGTCTGAATATTTCCCATGGCTTGCCGCTGAATGTGATCCAAAATGTGGCCAACCTGCATAGATAACATGCATAGACTTGTGCAATTTAGATTCAAAATTAAATGTTTGGTGCTTGAGAAAGAACAAGCAAGTACACCACTTACTTCTTGAAGGGAATTAAGAAGCTCCTCATGACCCTCAAGGAGCTTAACCCTTCACCCGCACACTCTGCCTTACTTTCCCTTGGCTTCTGATTAAAGTGGGAAGAGATTGCCTTATGTTTGTTGGCTCAACTACCCAGTAGAAGCTACCGTGTGTTCACCAAGGAGATAATTACTGAAAATTACAGAGAAACATGGAAATGTGGCTGTGTTTCTATGCCTGTAAGCCTTGTGGGCTCCCAGATTCAAAAAAGTATTCATTTTGTGTTGTTGTCTTAGTACGAGAGGTAAACATTGATGAGGAGTTAGTTGCAGAATGCATATCAAAAGCAGTTTTGTCTCTTTCTTCCCCACTGTGTCTTTTTCTTTTTCCTGTGAAAAGTGTCTTTGACATCATAGTGACACGGGTGGCAGCATCACCTTCACAAAGCAGGTGAAACGTCTTTGTCTTCTTTTTTTCAAACGCTCCCTCTAATTTGTATCAAGAAAAATGCCTGTCAGTCGTTCACTCTGTGTGCAATTGTTTGGCAGGAAGAAGAACACTCGGGACGAGGTTTCCATCCATAAGTCGAAGGATGAAGCATGATTGAAACAAGATTCATTTCTCAGAGAGCGAGTTACAAATTATATATCCTTGATGATTACACTTGATTAAGAATTCAAAATTAGGGGAAATAAATGCGATAGTCATCTGCATAGAAGATAATATGACTCATTGCTCATAATGGTACAACAGCAATTTTTTACGTGATTGTGTTGAAGGGAATATAATTATAATAGATAACAGGAAGGCGTGGGTAGGGCTGATTGTGGCCTGTGGCAACCAGCTCTGTGTACGTTCTGTCTTCAGGTGGAGTGTAAAATCCACCAATAAACTCTCAGTGAATAACACAATATTCTGCGTTTGGAGATCGATGAACTCTTGCATGTTTTGGACCCAAACTTGACTACTCTTTCTGTGCATGCTCCACAGTTTCCTTGTCAGCCTTTGACCCAGAAGTTGAGCAGCATAAATGTGAAGCCATGTCGACTATCTTCCTATATTACTACTGTACAAGCTAGAGAGATAGCGTGCATCATATTGGAACTGAAAGTAAAGAGTAGAGTATGTACAAAATGCAGAGAGCTGTGAAGTTGTTCATGTTTTCAACCATCACTTTGCCATTTGCTAACATCTAAGCAAGGTCGACTGGAAGAAGATCCAGTAGAATCCCACTGAAAGGGGGCATATGACCACTTACTGTAGCAGAGTTGGACATTTTTCCATCAATAAATATTTTCTTCCTCGGTGCTTGTATACTGGGACAAGGACAGTCGTCCAATTAAATGGCTTAATTAAGCTATAACCTAGCTCAACTTAACTGTTCATGTTAGTGTGTCAGAGCACTGTATGTGTGAATGAGTCTGGTTGTTATTTCCTTCCTAATGCACTGCCATCTTTAAGTGATACTTTTCTGCAGTATTTCCCAATTTCAATTGACATCCCCATATAGCACACCCTCTTATAGACCAAAAATGCACTCCAGAGCTGATGGGCAGCCATGATGACTGTCCTACAACTCCTCACAAATCCATATCCTCTACTTCCCATCAATCCACATGCCTCTGTGAGTGGCAATATGTTATTACTGTGCTTAAAGGTGCACAAAGGAATACTTTGGAACATGTATTTGGAATGAAAACGGATGAAAGATGTGTTTTTCTTTACATCAATTTAAAAGCTGGATGGAAAAGTGGTTTGCATTTAAATATGTGAAGGTTATTACGTGCTGTCAAAAAAGCAAGCTACTACTTAATGTTCATCCATCCTCAGTTCACTTAAAGAACATTTTTTTAATTTAATAAGATAATTACATATACATCATCTAGAGGATGTGTTCCATTTTCATATCTTTACATAGCAATCAGGTCTTAATGAAATTGTTCTCAGCCGTGACATTCATATTAACACATATAACATTATCATATATATGCATGCTTCCATTGCATTGTATTATTCTCTAATTTCATAAATTTCAAATTGCTTAATCCTCTCACTTGGTCTACTTTAAGAAGCTGAGTAAAGTGAGAATAATGTGAAACAAAATGTATGCAGAACAGCCATAAATCACGGGTAATATTTGATATTAAAAACACTTCCTGTGATGCTGTGACTGAAAATCTTATAATTAATCTCAATTATCAGATATTTAACTGCTCATGCAGAGGGATGGTATGAGAGAGAGAGAGAGAGAGAGAGATAGAGAGAGAAGCAGAGGGAGAGAATCAGTAGACAGTGGAGGCAAGTAAAATAGAAATAAAAAAAGGGTGCTTGGCTATGGGATGGGACTAGCATCTGCATATCAAAGACTCTCTGCACATCACTTTAAATATATAGCATGTAGGTGGGGAGTGTGTGGTGGAGTCTTATGGGAGCAAGCCATTCAGGAGACAAAGCTATTGTTCTTTGGCTTAAAGACTCAGTGGATTTGATAAGCAGAATGAGTGCCTTGGTGAGATGACATGCAGTACTACACATGTTTAATTAGAGGCACCGGGAGTCAAGTATAATACTCCTGTGTGCTTAGCTTGTCTGGTTAGACTTACAATGATGAATAGCTCAAGGAAAATTTGACTTTCAAAATGTTCGCTGGAATAAGTTCGATCAAGACCAACATATAAAGACAGAAACACATAGTGCATACAGTAATCAATGCATTTTCTAGTTACAGTGGTTCCCAAAGTGGGGGTCGGGACCCACCAGGGGGTCGCAAGATACCTTCCAAAATCCCAAAGAGAAATTTAGAATGATTTAAAATTGAATACATTACCCATTATTGTGAAAATATATACAAAAATGCTGTTCAGGAAGAACCTGGATGTTAAGTTAGAGTTATGGTGAAATCAAAGCGATTTGTAAAAAAATTCTTAAAATGTAAGTTTGCACATGACTGCAACAATGTTGGTGTTCGTTGGTCCCTACACTCAAAAACACACACAGACATCACCTGTGTAACTGTTTATTCATTTTGTATGTCGGGTCAGTGCTTCAGTCCATTCATGGAGATTACTTGTCTTCTGCTTCATGCCGTTCTTCATTTTTAAAGCAATTCATTGGTTTTTAGGATGCTCTGTTCTTATGTGCATTAACCATCACCAAGGACAGTGGGGGTCCCCAGTCTCTAGCACTTTTAGTTTTGAGGTTGTGTGCCAAAAAGTTTGGCAACCCCTATTCTAGCAAGTTTTCTTCCTACCTTTAATTTTTCTGTGGCATTCCAATATCTGCTGAACTTTGTACATTTGGTAAGTTTGCATTAAACGCCCTTTTCTCGCTTCGTCTCAGACGATCCTTCAGCTAAGACACACGTGTTTATTATCCAAAAGAAGCACATCAGCAAGGAAGTGCACTTTTCTTATGTGTCTGCATGTAATCAGTGAAGTGTGCTTCCAACTGCAGGGAACATGATAAGAGGGGATCCTGCAATTAGCATGTAAATTTTTCGCCACCTTCCGGGAGCAGGTTTAAATTGAACAGGTTTATTCAAAGGAATATTGAGTTGAAAAAAAAAACAAAGCATTTTACAGACAGCTCACAGCAGATAACGTGGAACTCCATCACAAAAAAAACCCACATGCAATGCAACTGCATGGATTTACCTTCCTAGAATAACCTCAGTACCTTATTATCAAACAGCCAATTGGACAAAGGGTGGTGAGGGGGTTGAGAGCTAGAAGGTGAGTGGCTACAAACTTGGTATTCAGTGAGGGGATAAAGATATTTATTGAGCACACTTGACTGCAGTTGCCCCATGACTGGAGGGAGACTCCATCTTTTACAGATCTTCAACAAAGATTTTTCGCCCTATTACAATTTTATGTGAGGCCTAACAGACAAACAAATGGATTTTTATCAGACAGAGGTAAACTGTGGCCAATGAAAATGTTTTTGTAATCTCGTAACTAAGTTAAGAGTTATTGTACTGGCAGTGTTATAGCTTTTGGGGTAAATTGTCTTGGATTGATCAATCCAGGACGGAGCCAAAATACTGGACTCAGTAATGAAATACTACATTTACTCGGCAAAAGAAAACAGCCGTTTCAGGTTCCTAACACATTATTTTTTTAATGCCATGTGCACATTTTTACTTGTTAATGATGTAGCTGAAAGAAGAGGATGTTTGGAGGTGTAGAAGGATGCTGAGTTTCTCAAGATGTGGACTATCTCAACAACTGGACAATCAATGAAATCTTGTAAATTGAAAATGTCCCCTTTAGTTCTCGCTGATAATTTTCCTATTTTGGAGGAAACCTTTTAAGCAAATTATGTTGAAAACTGCAACAATGTGCGATTGTGTCATACACTTCTTCCTATGATAATCTTCAGATCCTTCAATGCTTGTGTAGCGTGTCTGAGAGCTGCCAATATCTTTGAGTATAGTTTAAACCCTGTCGTGTGTGTAACCCCACCCGAGCCCTGGCTTATGTGTAAATCTCTTTACCGGCCATGGTTTTGATGTAGCCCAGTGTGCTGCGCTGGTCTGGATTCCAGTGGCAGGAGACCCACTGTGCTCCACACCGCTTTAGGGCAAATGGATGAACTGACTGCTTCCCCCTGGTTTTAAAAACCTTCAAACTTTGCCTTTGTTTTATCTGTCAAACTGAGCCATGTTTGGTGTATTTAAGGCTAGTCCCCAAGTGGGCTAGCTTTGGGAAAATGGGGCTTTTAGTCTTTTTTTCCCAGACAAGGCTGCAGACGTGTCAGTCATTCCAAGAAATTCTCTTAAGATGGATTTGAAGCCTTTTTTTTTTTTTTTCAAGCTTAGAGCTCTTTAGTTGATCAAAGGAGATAATCCCCTTCTAAATACTTTTTTATTTCAGTCCCGCTCTAAAGTATCCCATCTTAAGATGTTAGTTCTTAAGTACAAATCCACCTAAAGACAAAGAAGAGAGGTAAAGCCGTGTTACCTTTAAGATCCTGTGTTGACAGCTCTTCAAATCTTTGAACTTACCATACTGTACTGGTTCCAAAACTTTTTCTGTCACGGCCCCAGCTGCACCCCCTCTCCTGTTTGTGTGACCGACCTCTGTTTTTGAGTGTCTGTGTGTGTGAGTTTGTGTATGTGTGTTGCTGAGTGCATCCTCAGGCCCTAATGCTGCATTCATGTGCTCCTCAGATGGTCTCAGTTTCTGAGTTGGGAAGTCGTTATTCCGACTTCAGTGTGTTTAAATGAGTTCAGTTTGGAAAGACAGCAACAAATATCATGGATGCTACAAAGAGGATGTGTGAATGTCTCTGTTATAAGTTATATCCCAGCAAACAGTTGATGTTCAATACGTGAATTCATGAAAAGAATCTAAACATCAACAAAACATATTTTCCCAAAATGCGATGATGACTATGACGTCAAGTCGGCAAGTAACTTCCAAATGTTTAACATTTAACAGCATTTATTGCTTTTAACTGACTCTGATGCGATGCCTCCGAATGGTATTTTCACTTGTTTGGCGGCACAATGTCTGAAGACAGTACTTGTTGTGTAGTCCGGATGTTCCCAGCAGACATTTCCCAGTCACTTAAACGAAAAACGTTAAATTTCATGTAACCAACTAGTTTAAAAGTCAGAACACAGTCAGAACACATTCACAATTGAGCCCAATTTACAAAAAAAAAATTGTGTGGCTAACGTTAGCAGCGCTAGCACCAACCAGCCTTTGGTCCGCCCTGTAGCTTAACATCCACATCCACATGTCCTTGCTAAATTGTGATTACAAAGACCATGTAAAACTTTGTCTCTATTTTCTAGATCAAAATACTGCTTGTGCTCCAACGTTACTCCATGATTATCCGCCTTCTTTTTGGGTAGTTTAAGACGCCCACATCCTACAGACATCTTCAAGGACGGAGGCACAAGACACCATTGAGCACTAATGCTTTTCAACTCAAATGCATTCAATTAAATATAAATTTGAACCGGCTTCATCTTAGAGAATGTACTTCAAAGATGAATAAAAATAATATTAAGGCCCTTCACCGTACACTTTTCTGTGGATTACGCACTCTAAACGCTGACAGCTTCGGAGATTTATGTAGAATGACAAGCCCCTGAATTATAGAACATTTCTGAGAAAAGTTCTCACTATGGATTCAGAGTCATCTCACATCACTCAGCCTAGACTTTTATATGGTTCCCTTGAATAGAAAGCAGACTTTATGATTAGAGCCATAATGCAGTCTGGGTTTTCAATGACTTTATTACTATTTGCTAAAAAAAAAAAAAAATATCTGAAGGAAAACGCTGCGAGACTTGTTCTCGGTTTCCATGGAAGATGCTGTACAAATTCATAACTGCAACACAGTACAAAGGCCTGACCCTGAAGAAACACAGCAGACCGATCATGTGGCTGCGTTTATCCGAGCATAACCATTGTGACCCACAGGGCAGGAGAGATGAAACGCATTTCATGGTTACTTGAAAGACTGTGTGGATGTATAGCATGTGTGTGTGTGTGTGTGTGTGCACGTCTAAGACAGACACAATGAAAGCCAGATATAGGTTGTGTGTGTTCTTCCATGTGTGCCTGTATTTGCGCATAGATAGACCTTTATCATCTCTCCGTGATTACAGGAGCATTTCAGCACAAACAGCGTGCGATTTATCAGAGTGAGCCAGGTTTTCAGACGTCTGACAGTTTAAGGGAGAACTGCCATGGGATAAGTCTCAATCCTCACTCAACCACCGCTCCCTCATGCTCCTTCTCATTCCTTGTCTCCCTCTCTCTCTCTCTCGCTCACACACACACACACACACATCTGTGCAAACACAGATGCCGCACCCCAACAGTGAACCCTGGCTGCTGGTTCTTAGAGCTGCTCCGTTGAGATCTCCAGCTTTTCTATCTCTCCTACAAGCCAAGAAAAACTGATAAAAGAGGCCCCTGATGATGCGTCTTCCGAGATAGAAAAGTGTAAACATTTGTGATGTGAAACAAAAGATCTCAAGGGAAGAGGCTTGTCAGTGTGAAATACAACCGTAGATGCAGATAATAAGAGATTGCGTTTGTGAAAGACAACAGAAAAGGGGTCAAGTTATAAGCTAAGACAAGATTCTTAACACCATTAAAGACAATGTAATTCTGATTATGGGTGTGTGTATAGGTGCAAGTGTGAATAATGTACTTTAATTACCGGAAGGTCATTTGGAATATCTGTCCCAAGTTGACTTGCTGGCTTTTGTTGTTGTATCCATGCAGCATCTCACCGAACAGGGTGTCATTGAAGTGAGCATCTTGCCTTGGGCATTTTGGTCCCTCACAGTTGTCTGACTGCAGGAGGCAGGAGCGGCCGTCCCCTGCCAGTTTATACTCCTGCACACACCTGAGGATAAGAGGGAAAGCCTGTCATACAACGTTCACGATTTCACGTTTGTGATTTAATAAAAAACTGGGATGAAAGAAAAAATGTATATGGCTACTGGAAAGAAGAATTAGAATCAGAGGAATCGCTTTACGTTTCACGTTGATGGTTATGTTAAAGGAGGGGGTTGGGGGGGGGAGGGGAAGATGTGCGCTGTAGCTATAACAAGCTACCCACCCTGGTTCTACCTTCCCTCTTTCTCTTTTACATTCTCACACGTTTTTCTTGTCTCCTTTGTGTAATGTTTGCACCAAGAATAGCTGCATTTTTGTTTGTTTGTATGATGTGTTTACATAAGGACATGACAGCACTGCTAGTGGCTATAACGGGCAGACAGAACTAGCATGAAGGGTTATGGCTCTGGGATGCCGGAGCTCAATACCCTGTTGACTTTCTAAGGTGTTGTGGGCCTAACTTGACAGCGGTGAACAAACGCACCTACTTGATAACCATGTTGATGTGTTAGTTGCACTACTAGTTTTCAGTTGGGCTGTTGGGAACATGTGGTTGGGTAAGAGTAGAAAGTATTGGTCTTCTCAATACCTGGAGCTCGCATTAAACAGAGCCAGTAAGGCAATGGCACTGCTGAATGAGTTTGAAGGGTTCTTCACTAAGCTCTTAGGGCGAAGGTATCTTGTGTTTAATTAAAAAGAAATGGCAAACCATATGAGAAATGGATGACTAGCACAGCATGAACAAATACAAAGTTGAACCTACTTGATCTAAAGCATTCATACTCAGCCTTGTTAGAAATAAGAGCCCCACTGACCAAAAAATATTTCTGCAAGAGCCACAATCAAAAAACCTATTTCTTTCCTAAAATATGCGTGGGAGTTTTCAATATGCTGACAATGTTTCCCTTTTATAAGAAATAACTTAGGACCTAAAACAGCCACAACTAGTCCCAAATGAGTCACATGTGGCTTGAGAGCCTCGGGTTGAGTATCACTGATCCAAAGTATCCAAGAGTAGTATGGGAGGTAGAGCCTTCAATTATCAGGAACCACTCTTTGGAATCATCTAGCAGTGTCGGAGCAGTTTGGGAGGCAGACACCTTCCTTAGTTTTAAACTTCTTATCTTTTGATAATGATTGGGATTGGCACAGGCTTGTACCAGGCCTAGTTATGCTGCTATAGGCTTAGACTGTTTGGGGACTTGAAATATTGAGCTCTTGTCTTAACCTCTCTTTCTTCGTCTATATTTTTTTTCAGATACCATTATTGGACGTTATTGACTTTGAACCTTCACCTGGAGCTATTTAGTCTTGTGGATTTCTTTGGATCGTTGATGCAGACCACCTGCTGTCTGGGACCTGCTTGACTCCAACTTCTACATTTCTGATACTGACACGTTTTTATCTTTAACATTGGCATTGTCTACAACTTTCTCAACCCATTCACTTAGACAGACGGCAGTCCCCTAATTCTGGTTCTGGTTGCTTAATGTAAATGTGAATATTGTCTGTTTATTGCTGGCAGAATGGGTAAAGTGCCCTAGACACATTTCTCACTTTGTGGGACAATCAAAGTGAACCTTGGTTCTGTTTGAGCTTTCTGCCTGTTAAGTGGAACTTGTTTATTGGGTCTCAGAAATGATTACAACAAAGAGTATGGTCTACACTTGCTTTTTATGTAAAGTGTCCTGAAATTACTTTAATTGTGATTTCACCCAACAGTGTAAGCAAAAGTGACTGATTACTTAACTGCTCAATAAATTGCAAATGAATCACCAGAAGTCAACAGAGCCAATATCTCAGCCTTCTTTTTGCATTCCTGCCATCTGTAACTCATAAACCGCAAATCTATCAGCATGATCCATTCAACTAAATAACAAACAGTAGCTGTCAGATAACATCCCGGCTGTGTTAAACAATCTGACACGTATTCACAAAGCTCTTGCCAAAATGTTTTTTTTTTTTTACATTAGTGAAACACTGCGCTGTCATTGTCGTTGCAAAGAATTTGGACATAATTGCTGATCTGGAAACAGATTCCAATGGGGTTGGAATTCAGCAGACTGTGCAATCAGTCACACGTATCATATCTCATCCACGTATCTGCCCAATCCTCCTGTACAGAGACAACTTTGATTCACTTCTACTGTTTGGCTGGCACAGACTTTTGTGCTCACACAGCTGATCAGGCCTCAGTGTGAAAAAGGACTCTGCAGCTGTTGGCAGAACTGTCCTCAAATTGCAGCAGATCTGCAGGCTTTGGCACGAAAGCAAAGCCATTTACTTCATTTTACACCAACAGTTTGATCAACAACATAACAAGTACAACACCATTACTCTGTACACAATAATTAAGTCATCTTTTATATACCCATTCTTGATAAAATAAGTAGCAAGCTGTTACATATTTTCATCCTGACGGTGCAGATAAATCAAAGAAAGAATCTGTCATAGCTTTACCATCGCCAATCTGCAGCAGATATTTAGAGACATTTCTATACTCCAGAGGGTGTCACAATTGATTAGATGAAAATGTTTCTGATTGACCAACCCTGATTCAAGCTCCTGAGGTTCTCCCATAGAAAAGGCAGAGTCGATTACACTGATGACATTAGGGAAAGAGCAATTGCTGCTAATAGAGTTTTGATCTTGGCCTAAAGAGCAAGAGGGCCTAATGTTCTGGGGGAAATGAAGCCATCCAGCACAGTGGACCTCACACACCTCCAAAAGGAATCAGAATATCTTTTATCTGTCAGCCAGGAGACCAAACAATGTGTGAACATCTTGGACTTCTTTTACACCACTGTCATGAAAAAGAATTTCTCTCAAAGATGATGAATGTTACAGAAAATGAAAGGGATTCGTAAGAGTGCTAAGAGCGAGCAGACAACTCGGTTGGTAAGTTTGACAAGAAGCCACTCCCTCAAATATGGTCCATTGACCTCCACTTTTTACTATAACACTGTATCTGATCTTGCTTGAAGTCCAGCAAAATGTTTAAACTATTTTAAAACTTTTTAAAAGAGTATAAAAAACCATAAGGAAGATTGACGTGGGAAGAGATTGGGATGGGTGATTGGATCTAACACACGACTTTTACTCAGGACACCAGGGTTGTTCTGTTTGAGTTAAGAGTTGCCTCTTGGCAGTTTGGCAGTTTGTTTGAATTTCTGGTGTGTGTGCTCTGATGTTTATTTGTTTGTTAATTTCTTGATTCAGGGCTGACGTCATAATGATGATAGGCTTGTAGCCACTTCCTACGGCTAAGGTGTCATGCCCATTTTGACAAACTGTTTGCCAGATGAAGAACCCAAAAAGTTGCCAATAAATGTTTGTTTGCAAGTTAGACAATGTGCGGGACTTTACCTTTAACTTCATGAAACCAATGGTTAACATCAACTTGACTGGCAAAGTAACCTAGTTTATAGGTAGATTCCTTCAAGCCTCAAGTGGACACACTGCAGGTTTTTGCCATTCCACATTGGCCTCATTTTCCAAAAACCGGAGGTTGCTCCTCGGGGTGATCTGTGGCCTTTGTTTATGGGGTGCCTGCCCTATTGACTGAGCCAAACCAGTGCCTCTTGGTTGCTGTTATTTTTATGCCATCACGGCAAAGGTCGTCTGACTCTGTTCTTTTTTTGCCCATAAAAGCCTTCAATTATTGCTTACATGAATGAAGAGACTTGCATGTGCATAACTGATGCTAGACGGGTGCCTACTTGGTTATAGTTAAGAAGGATATGGCCTCTGATGAAGCTGCTGTATGTGAAAGAGTTGAGAGTTAAAGCATTGGAGAAAGGCTACTCTCAGTATAGTTTGGAACATGGTTTTAAAGCCACACAATTTGGTAAACATAACTGGGAATGATGCTGCAAACTATTGGACAAGTGGACAAAGTGAAATGCTTGAAGGTCTCTGAATAGGATAGATATTTATTAAAACAATGCATTGTTCCATTTGTTATTTTGGGTAAATATATTCCAGCATATTCGTATTTGAATTAGTCAGTATGAAATCACTGCTTATTCCTTATTTACACATCTCATTTCCCTCATGTGGGTTTTTGCCTGAGGAAGAATTTCTTGATAGAAATATCAATCACAGAGCCAATTTCATGAGCAAGCTTTATTTCCAGCCCGCAGACACCTTTCCTTTTTTCTTTTTTTTTCTTTTTTTTCCACTGTAAGTTATTCTCACCCGCAAAACATGAGCACGTTGCTGGAACTGGGGTCATCTTCGAGGGGCACGAGCTGCTGGAGACACAGCTGTTCGCAGCCTCCGTTGAAGCCATCCGTGCAGTCAATGCCCCTGGAGTAGTCATAGCAACCTGAGCCATCCTTCATTGGCCTCAGCCCCTCAGGACACTGCAAGAAAAAGAAGAGACACAGAGGAGGAAGAAGGAGAAGATGGTGGGAGGACGGGAAGGGGAGCAGAGAGCGAGAGAGAGAGAGAGGGTGAGGAGGAAAGCATAAATTAGGGAGAGGGAAGAAGAGAGTGAGGCGCAGAGGTCAGCGTGTGCATTTTAATCAGGATCAGGCAGCACTGAGGAGGCACAGATAGTGAGATCAGAGAGAGGAAGTGGGCAGTGGGAATTTGAGTAAGGAGAGAGAGATTCAGTGAATGAAAAATGAAAGATGGCATTTATGTTCTTTGATACCATACAGAAACTGTGGAAGTCTCACGCAGGGGGAAAGAAATCTAACTCCAACATATTCTATCTCCCTATTTGAGTTGAATGGAATTGTCAGTCAACAAAGAGCCATTTGTCACGCTGAAAACAAAACTCCACATGTGTTAAGCTCCAAGCCTACAGGTTTAGCTGAGGAGACATGGATGTCCTCTCCTACGCACGCCAACAAGGCGTAAGAAATGAATTAAATGTTCTGCCGTGGAATACGAACAAAAAGGAAGCATTTAAAAAAGAAAAGGAAGCCAAAACATTTTAAGCTGCCCGTACTGACTGGCTGCAGTACGGATCATAAACCCACATACTCCATGTTAACACATGGGACATTGTACAAACTTTAAAATACAAATCCAAATCCAATATTTCTTTCTTAAACCCAGTTTGTGTCACAAAAGGTAGTTATTATCACGCTGATTTGTGCTCAAATTATCTTTTTTTCTGAAAAGGACCAAGGCAGCTCCTGCGGCGCTGTGTGGACCGGATTAGCAGAGTAGAGGAGGGAAGGCGAGGGGAAACCATAGACTGTAAATATTAATGGAAGAGGCCTGAGTGACATCAGCCATCTGTTACAGCAGGGGGGCTCCGGAGTCTCATTGGCAGCCGCCATGCTGGAAATGCTGTCTCAGCCTAACTTTCAGTCAACCTAACGACAGGCTGAGAGCTGGAGAAGAGGCGGGTTTTGAGCCTCTTGACGAAACTGTTGCATCGAGCCCACCTGTCAATCATGTCAGCTACGCGCCTAACTATGGATAACACGTATTGTTCAAACAATCAAAACAGAGGTGTGTTAAAAAAATACCCCCCCGTACAGTGTGTGCCAGTGATGACAAGAGCTAATCAGACCTATTTTGTTGTTTGTACCAGGGTGTTAACATTATTATTTATGCTGTAAAAAACAGGATTTTTTAACTGTTGTGTGTATGTGACTTCAGGTGTTCTTGGAGTCAGCCTCAAGTGGACACTCGATGAACTGCAGGATTTTGCACTTCCGCATTGGCTTCTTTTTTTCAAGATCGGGGGTTGCTGCTTGGGGGAAGCATCACAAATGGTGCTTATAGATTGCCAGTTTAAAAAGGGATACATTTATTTAAAGTCTTAATTTCATCTAATTATTCAGTTTTTTGTTAAAATCTTAGGTTATTGACACAATGCAAAATTCACCTGTGAGCCAACAATTCACGCACCCTGCACAGAAATCCAAAGTGGGTCCAATTCCTGCATGCCCATTTGCTGTACAGCATTTAACGTATGCGTTCTTAATGAATTATATTTCCTCCAGCAAAATAAATACAAATTAAGTATAAATGCATTATCAGCAGATGCAAATAAAACAGAGCTCGACTCCATTAAAAATGTTAATGTACTAACCATTAATAACTCGGCTGCTTAATTGCCTCCAGTTTAGGATTTGGGCGCCGTTATCCTTCTTGTATGTAAACAAAAGAGAGTTGAACACTAAACAAAGAGGGAACACTTGATGAACTTTACTGCTGGCTCAGCTCAGAGGCGAGAAAAAATGCTGATGGGACACATCACTGACAAGCACTGATTTGTTTATTCTGGAGAACTTTGTTTCGGTTGGTTTATCACTGTAATGACAACTTTTCAAATAAGCCATTCAACTAGGAAAGAATGACTTGTTTTAAATGTGCTACTCTTTTATTTGGACACGTGTCTCTAAGGGCACATTCACACGAGACCCAGTTGCTCCGTACCAAACTAAAGCCTGATAGTCCCCCCCTTGTATCTTTTCAGAAGGTCAAATAGATCTTGATAGGGATATTCAACAGGGAATGTAGTAGAAAGAAAAAACATATTCTAGAGACAGCATACTCAACCGCTAAAAATCTGATCAAGGATGTTTTATTGACCCTGACATGGTCATCTCTTTTTGCTCATCACTTGATCAGGCTCGTCAGGTTATTTGATGGTGTCTTTTGTCATTTGGTACCAATGGTAACGACAGGAACTTTATTGAGAACTGCTGTCAGACGACCTCCAATTAGAAGGGAGTTTGTTCCCCCTCTCAGTTGGCTGTTACATTAAAGAATTAGAAACAAATCGGTGAATTCACAAGGGGAAACAGTTTGTTGAAACAGTTCCAATGTACTGTAGGTGCGTGTATAGTAGCCTATAATACAGAACAATTAATTTTCCCCACTGATGTGCTCATAATATGCCTCTTCTGGGGAAAAAGATGGCAGAGCCTAAATTCAGGTTCTGGACTCTCGCAAGACAAGTTTGCGTAAAATTTGAACACAAGAGACCTCACTGTTTCCAATTTTGCCCAGAAATAGTAAAAGGACATCCAGCATTGTAACATTAATCACATTCAACATGCATGGGAATGCTGTTCTCCTTTTTTCTTGGGACTTTGCCAACAGAGCAACATAATGTTGGCGTAAATTGGTTTTCTTGCCCTTCGGCTGTGTTTGACTGTAAAGACTGAACAGGGTGAAAGTCATCTTCTGGAAAAACGAAGAGCCCGACTAACTGATCCTTAATGTCATTACATGTTGCGCTGAAAGCACCCTGATGCCAGCTGTGATTTGTTTATTTCTTTTGTGATAAAACTGAGATTGCAGCACCAATGAAAGCCTCATTTTGGTGGGTTATGTAATGTAAGGCAGGGGAAATAAGAAGGGCAGTCACGTCTAGGATACAATAAAGAGAAGGTTGGTTGACATAGTTACAAGAGTTAGAGGAGTGGAGAGGAAATAAACACTAGTTTTTAATGTTTTAAACTCTGGACTTGATCAAAGTCAGGCTTACAACTTCAGTTGGAAACACAAATCCATTTTCCAACTTTTTTGGTAACGTCTCCTCAGCAATAATGTATCAAAGTGGAAAGCAAACAACTCCCAACTTTGAGACCTGTGAAGCCTTGAAAGCCCTCAGAGCAGCTGCCGTGCTCCAGTTATCCAAGGATTTAGCTACAAAAATCATCCAGGATAAGTTTTTAACTCAGTCACAAGCTGGAGAGGGAACAAACAGATGAGCCAACAATGTCACCTTAAGCTTACTCAAATGATTTGGAAGACCTGCACACTCATGTCAGGCTTTAATCATCATCTCAAGGATGTTTTTTTTTTCTCTAATTTACACAAGAAACTTCCAAAGTAGAAGTATATAAATATATATAAGCAGCCAGTTAAATCACAGGAGGGGTGACGGGTTGTAGGACTGTTCAATGCTATGATAAAGACGAACAGCCAAAGTGAAAAACCAATGCCAGAAGTGACTCAACACGATGTAATCACGCAGCTCTTTCCTCATAATTAGCTTTCCTATAATGCCAAGATTGCCTTATCGTATTAAGATCTCTATCTCATAAGATTGGATGAAAGCAGTTGTATCACAAATGGGGGGGGGGGAAATGAAAAAGACGATAAAGTTACATGGGATCTCTCAGGGCTGCAGAAATGTTCAAATTGGAAAAAATGAAGATTAAAAACGTCGCCCTTTTTGAATCCTTGCCAAACACCGGCATGTGCGATAACGTTGTTGCATTGTTCAGATCATCAACCTCTAAAAATCATCGACGTATAGTCTCACTGACATCCCCATTTGACTCTACCTAACTTTTAGTAATTCCAGTAATAGGTCAAAGAGGGGGAGTTGACGCAGCTACAACACGCCCGTCGTTCGGTCGACCCAGACACGCCCATAACTACGCAAATTTAGAAAAAAACCTCTCGTCTTGATAAACTCAAAACAGATGAGTTCTGAAAAAGTTCTCCCAAAACACAGTGTGCATACACACATCTGTATATGCAAATGTTATGCAATATACTGTAGCTATGTGCAATCACACCAGCACTTTATATAAACATGCATAAGGGCAAATGTGCAATCCATACCAGCACAATACAATACAGCAGCTCTTTAGCACCTCACCCTCTTTAGCACAATTGTTTTGAGGAAAATCGCAAAGCCACCTTCTACTGTTATATAAGTCTTTGCCAACTAATGCAAACCTCAAACTTGTTTCATACATGTTTTATTTGAGCCCTGCCACAAGTTGTGGTAAGAGTCACAGCCCTGCCCACTAAAGTAAAATGTTTGTAGCTGCATTCTGACAGTTTTGTCACAACAGTACAACTGAAGGAGAACTAACATTCTCTAAGAAGCGAAGAAAATACTTTCTATGTCCTATTAAGGACAAACATATCACAATCTAAACATCTTTGAGATGGATATCACTGATAGAAATTGATCGCAGAGTCTTGTTTTCAGAAGTTCAGAAGTCGTCTGATGGTGCTGTCTCTGCCTTACAGAACACTGATTGTGAAACAGGATGGGAGCTGAGGGATGAAAGAGGGGTGTCTAAAGAGAAAATTTGTTTTGGTCTGACAGTCTGCTCTGAAATTCAAAGAATCTGAAGGAGTGTCTTCACATTGACATTTCTCTGCCTGCATATAGTCTTAATCCACAAATTTAAGCATGTGACATTCCGCATTAAACACTTAAGTTTGACTATGTTGGCCTCCTCTTGGGTCGATTCCAAATGAGAATTTTACGACGACATTAAACAGCAGAGTGATGGTAAATCACTCCTGAATATACTTCCAGGGATTAAAACACAAACTCAGCAGGTTTTGAGGAATTCATGAGCACCGGTATGCCTGAAATCATCCTGTGCATTAGGAGCCGCACATACATCACCTACACCAAATGATGCTCACTCTATCTGAATTGATGCGATTCATTCTCCTAATTAGCCATTAGTGTCCACCGCTTTAATCAGGAACTGAGCGTCATCCATTGAGAAGCGTACGTCGTAATAATCTTGTCAAAATAAGATGATGCCAGATGTTCCTACGTTTGCACACTTCAGAGGAAGATGAGACGCTTTCTAAAAGTCTTAAGAGTCAGTGATCAAGATTTTTTTTTCCCAATATCCCCACTGTGACCTCCGCCTTGACGACAGAGCACGGATTTGGGAGAAAAAAAAATGCTGTACACACTGAAGATTAGAGACGCAGTTTTGGATGATTAAAAAAAAAGTACAGATAATGAAAACGCGACACTCACATAAACAAAACATCACAGAGAAGGAAAAAAAAAAGACAGATTCTTGGGAACAGAGACGCTTTAAATCACTCTGACAGGGTGTTGGGGGGAGGGGGGGAGGGGTGAAAATCAAATACTCTAAAAAGCATATGTGACAGCTTAATCTGGTTTTAAAAAAGTGGCGGGGACGCATGCCCCGCAGCTCCACTGTGCAGCTCAAACGGGTTAAATTAGGCACAACACTTTTATTGCTGCATGAGCAAAAAAGAACTTGCAAGGGTGCGATATCTCATGTGAGGAAAAAGAAAAAGAAAGGAGTCTCAACCCCAGCTGTTTGTTCCTCAGATTTATGGGAATTCAGACTTCATACTTAATCTTCTGTTTGAAAAAAAAACCACACTGAGTTATCTCCCAGCTTTTTGGGACGTTTCTGCCGACGGGCGAATAAAAAAAATTCTATGCTTATAAAGATATATTTAGCTTGCGTTACTGGGTTTTGATTCTTTTTCTTTTGGCATACAAACATGATATCATTGTCTCTCTGCACAATGATAATCTGTCTGCATGTGCTCAGCGTATCAGGATAATGTCTGTATTTAAAGGCCACGTTGCCTTCTGTTCCTCCTCCACCTTTTCTTCCACTGATAATAACACGGCAGGAGGAAGGGGAGCTTTGTCTGACTCTGCTGCTATCAGGCTCAACTTGATTGCCAAAAGGCTTTTTAGGAGCTGCTGTGATTTGCCGTCTTTGATCACGAGGACCATGGAGACATCATCTGCTAATGAGCTCTGTTATGTTTGTAGCAGGAAAGCACAGAGAGACAAATATGAATGCTGCACCTTGACAGAAAAAATAGAACTCTACGGCTGTTTTTAGATAGAATTAGAACTCAATATGTTTTCTTGTTTGGATCATGCTTAGTTATGAAAATCTATATTCTATAGATTTTCAGAAAGGAGCGTTTGAGTATGAGAGACAGATAATAAAAGAGGCACCTCTAAGTTATTATGAGTCATAATAGCAATATACAATCATTTGCTGTTCTGCTTCCCCCGTATCATCATATGCCTCAAATAATACGATATATTATCTGTATTTCATGTGGAAAAAACACTCCACCTTTGTTTATTAAATTAGAAGGAAGAGGATATTAAAAAAGCAATCTTCCTCGGGGTTATCAAACCTGTTAGTTGGGATTGATTTAAAAGTCCTTCTTCTCATTCCCTCAGCGTTTTCTCGACTTTGCCAGCATGAACTGACGGCCAGTGATTCCCATTGAAAAACGGTTTTGAAAAAATTCAAATCAAATAGAAAATATTGGATCCCTCATGTGCCTTTAGACTTGGCCGTGATGCATTTATGACACGTAAGTCCGAGTGAGTTGATGTGAGAACGCAGCAGGATATTATCCGGAGAATTCACCTTGAGCCAATGGGGAGGGGGGATTCATTATTGAGAAATTTTGAGGGTGTTTAAAAAAATACTGTATTTAATAAACCATACACAATTGAATGAAAAGTGACACTCATATGTTGGCATACGTAATTTTGTGGGTTGAAAGTAAACAAATGATATGAGAAAAAAAAAAATACAATGAATACATTTACTGCCCAAATAAGGATAATGTCTTTAAATAAGCCGAGGTACAGCCTGTGTTTCTGCCACTGAAAAACACAAAGCCTGAAAAGAAACTAAATTTTTCCAACAACTAAATTTGAGTCACATTATACATTCCTGTTTTTGAAAAGTTGGGTCAATCTCTGTGGCTCTTGCACTTGTTTGTGCGAGGGGGAGTGTGGGGGGAGGGGAGGGGGGGGGTCAACCTGCTTCCAAGCATATTATTGTGTTTGGTGTCTCGTGCTTCCCCCTCTGTTTTACATGCTGCATCGTGTTGACGGATATTACTCTTGACTGGCAACTGAGCTGTCTGAGAGTTTTTCAAAGTGAAATTAAATATTTAAAGGAGCAGCGAAGTCGTTCTTTTCCATCACTGCGACTACAGGGAGACACTACGGAGACTATGGTGCACCCAAAGGGACAAAATAGCACGCCTTCATTTACTGAGGTCAATAGTGCACGCAATGGTCAAGTTACACTGAGAGCGCCCTCTGCTGGATCAACTACTTCAGACGGCCTGGTGAGCTGATTGACTGTGTATTTTGAATTCAAACGGCTCATTACAGTTCGAATATGAACTTATCCTGAACTTTGAATAAAAAATGACATCCCTTGTGAAGTATTGTTACATCCATGTGAGGCTCCCACATCATGCCAGGAAAATATTTCCCATGTGCAAAGTCTGTTTTTTCATGGTCCACATGTCTCATATGGGTTCAGATGTTTTGGCAGATGTGAATTTTCACATTTTGTTTAGTTGTGTGAGGAAAATCAAAATAAACAAGTTGAAGTTTCACTCCAAAAACGTTCAAATGTCTCCGTTATTAAACAGTTTTTTGTTGTGCAAAGGTTCTGACTCCACATCTAGTCTTCAGTGAGGATCTTTGCGGCGAACGACGCACTTGATGCAACATTTCGTCAAACAGTGTCGAAGTGCAAGGCTGAAGGAATTCTTGACATTTCTCTTTAAATCATGACGCTTTGGGAGTCAGTGGAAATGAGGTAAACTGAGCTGTGCTGTGCAGCGTAGCAGGGGGAGCCATGATGCGCTGTTGTCAGGAACACGGCACAGTGGGGACATACGGGGGGAGGGGGGGGCGACGAGGGATTAGAGGAATAGGGTTTGCACAAAACTTCTGTTTGGGTGGAGCTGCCATTTTCCCCTCCCTGCTGACTCTTTATGCAAACCAGAAGCAACCGAGTGGAAATCTGGCTCCACACTGACAACTCATCATTTCATTCCTGACTTTTGGAGTGAGCTGCACATTTTAATAAACTCGTCTCGTCTCGCACATTATACAACCACCTTCAAATGAGATTGGAGAAAATAACATCTGTCTTCGCGGAACTCTTTAAAAACTGCTTGGGGTTTGACAGGCCAAAATTAAACCTTTCATTAGCACTTGCAGCTTAAGAAATATGTCTTTGCCAACCGTGCATCCGTACAACTTTACCAGAGACGTCCCAAAAGGGACATCAACTGATGAACGATAGGCTACTAATACACTCCCATCTGCTCAGCCTCTGAGTACTTCCATTAAGAAGACGGATACTGTAGCAGGATACAACAATGTGCCATAAAGAAATAAACAACAACAAAAACATGCCACTATTTCCTAAAAGCAGAGAAACCACAGGCTGCTGTAGTTGTCAAAGTTAAACTTTAAAAATGGCAAGCGACCAGGAATAGCCGTGTTCACAGAGTTCTGAACTTCACCAAAGCAGCCTCGGGAGAGTTCAGCGAGTGCATCAGTAATACCCCCTCGCTCTCACAAACACAGCGGATGACACGGCACATTGACCACAGGTCCAACACAAATTTGACCATTCATTCCACACCGCTGGGTAAAAGCTAGATGGTTGCTGTTCGCCCACAGAAACACATCTGCTCGTTGAAATCCTGTTCACTTCTCTGCTATTGTGTTGCAAGATAATTAAAAGAGGATTCAGATACTGGTGTTTTTTTTTTTTAACAGATAACATTCAACATGGCCGACAGCCACAAGGTGATAAGAAGTTTTGGAACTTCACCTTGTATCACGTTGACACGTCTTATACTGAGCTTCATGTTTCTTCAAGAGGGAGTGAAAGAAGGAGTAGTAACTATAGTAAGTGCATGGCTCGCTTTTGTCTGCCTGAGGAACGTAAGATGCAGTATTAGGAAGAATAGTTGCCTCACTAGTTTCACACCATGTTCCCATAAAGTCTGGTATCTGAATGTATGAAGAGTTCTAGTCTTTTGTTAGAAAAGCAGTCAGAATATTTGGCTTTCTCTACATGTAACTGCTTTATTACCTCTGCTTTTAGATTTGGGAAGGCGTGCAAATATCACGTCAGGTTATCACTAGCTAGAACTGGCGAGTGTCCCGTGAGACAGTTTAACGGCAAGAACGTGCACACTCAATAGTACTATCTGGTGCTCACCTGAAATTGTTTTTTTTATCGTCCCTTTAGGGGCTCTGTAGGTTTTAGACGTTTTGGTCAATCGTAATTAATCCCTAAAAGATAATTGTTAATCAAAATTTAATTTTCAGCGTATTTTGCGTTCCATTATTTTGCATTTCAAAATGTTTTTGTTTTGCTTTTATTTTGAATTTTGTACTGCATTAAGCGTTAACAAGAGCTTTTATTTTGAAAGAAAAAAAAACATCTAAGCATAGAAATAAGATCTCTCTGCAGATCCAAAAGCAAATGAAAATAGCTAACGCGAAGGGGAAAATGTGAAATGTTTGTCGTCACCAACCCCTCCCGAAGCGGCCCTCTTGGAGGACTAGCCTCCGTACATGGGGCACATGCACTAACCATGAGGCCATCAGCGCCCCCCATACCATCAATGTTAATAGACGAACAAGAAAACAGAGAAGAAATTTTGCAAAATAATTAGAACCCTCATTCTAATCAAATAAAATTAATTCAAATTTATACCATGAATTACCCTCCAAAGAAATTGGCAGAAAAATTTTCAAAGTAACATTTCTATTTTCATTGTAAACTGTGGGTTAAAAAACAAGTACAGGCTTTAATGCAAACAGCAAAAACAATCTACAGTGTCACTCAACACATTCCTTCTGTCATGTAAAATATGACCAACCAATGTTTGATGAGCCAAGCGGTGAAAAGTATGGCACGAAAACATTACTGTTCTGTTTGTGTGTGTGTGTGTGTGTGTGTGTGTGTGTGTGCCCAACAGCTGTTGTTATAAACTGAGGTTAGCGAGCACCAGAATAAAAACTACCTGTCATTGTCTCAGCAGAGGCAGAAAAAGGGGAACACAGGCAACAAAAAAAATGGAACAAGCAACGTCTCCAAAACTTCAGAAAATGTCTCAGACTAGAATTAAATCTTTGGAAAATGTATTTCAACTGTCTTAAGAGCAGCAGACAACCTTCGGGGACCGACTCTGATAATGGATTCTAAGCCCTCCACGTGGCATGTCGCGGCTCTGTGTTAGCACCCGCTCTGACAAGGGTGGATAAAATTACAAAAAAATAATAATATCACTGTGTCTGTGATTCTTAGAGTTAATCTGTGAGAGCTGGAAGGCTTTGTCACTGTATTTGTGTGCGTATAAATCAGCATGCAAAGGTGTGCGACGGATCTGAATCATTTTCGTGCAACAGTTAATTCATTTTTACTTTCTGAAAGAGAGAGTTCAATTATTTCTAAGGTCTCAATACGTTAGGAAGAGGTGCAAAGGAAAATAAATCTCCTTCAATTCCTTTTTCTCTTTGGTACTCATTCCTGCGAGTTCGGTTCTGCATGCATTGATGGCCAGCTGCAGAAGAGGAAAACAAAGATGGACCATGCATATTCACTTAAACATGTATATGAAAAACGCCCTTCCATGTGGCCAGGGGCTTAAGTTTAGCAAACAATCCAAGGCTCTTATTAGCCAAGATTCATTTATATTTCATACACGCTCTTTCCACCTCTGGTTCTAATAAGGATTCATCTTTCTTGCACGCATTTCATAAGAGAAAATGCCCATTCCAATTTGTTTCTCCAGACCTGCACTCGATGCAAATGCTACTACCAATGAGAGTATACATAAAACATGGTTTGGAATACTGTTGCAGGTGTCACTGTAAATGATTTTACAAATATCAGCTACTTCCACCATGTGAAGCATATAAAATCCATCCCCGTTTACAGCGTAAAAAGCCCCGTGATATTATAGAACATAAAGCATGTGGTGGCACAAACCAAATATTTCTGTACTAATAAAGTCAAATGTTGAATTTGGTTGGTTTAAATTGGAGAGAAAATGAACTTATGCCAAATTAAGTTACATGTACAGTCCTTTAAGCCAAAGCAACACAATATCAAATATGTCATCACACAGATTGACAAATAAGCACAAAGTGTTCATCCATTGGAAGCCACATTTAATTGTGTTGCGCAGAAAAGACTGACACGTTGCATCGCCTCTGTTCATGCATATTTCTGGCCCCACTTGGCCCAACAGAAGAATACCTAAAAAATGTCAGAGACCCAGGGTTATTATCAAGTGAAAGGAACAAAAAGATGAATAAAATACCGTCAACATGTTTTTAATAACTAAAAGTAGACAACATATCTCAGACATAGAAAAAGGGAAAAAAACAACTGCCGGGAGCTACTTATAGTGTCAAGGCTGTAACAGTCCTGGTTCTGAAGAATGATCGGGGAATATGACTCAGTTTTATTAATATGGCCTTGTTGCCATGGTAACACGGTAGGAGGTAAATTGCGAGGACGACTTGCAGAGTGAAAGGGGCTGAATAACTTCTCTATAGAAAAAAAAAAGTGAACAAAGGTCTGAGAATGTTACAAACAATAAAAAGGTATATGGTTTATAAGAGCTTTCAGTGAAGGTATGCACTACCGTTTGCCTACAGCGTCGGAATATTATTCATCATTCATGCTCAATGTCAGGTGTTGTGTAATGTAACACAAGGTGAGATGTTTCACTGAAAAAGGTTTGCATGCATATTATGAGTGGATATTTTCTTTGGGTAGAACCAGTCCTTGAGAAAGCAAAAATCCTAAAATTTCAGTGTCAGTGTTTGCCTTTGGTACACACACACACACACACAAAAAAAAAAAAACTAGCTGTCAATTTATAGCCCCGACCCAGCTCTTAATGACTCACCAAACCATCCACCAGCAATTGGGATGGCTCATCAATTTAATTACTTTACAACCCAGGCCCGCCCCATGCTGTCAAAATCCTGGCAATGGACGTTTCCAGTCACCCTGAACTTGTAAATATGCCAGGAAAAGAGCTCTTTTGCACTTCAGTTCACAAAGTAAAATCCAAATAAAGGGGTTATAAATCAAAGAGGAACACATTAAGATAGCTCATGAATAGATATTAAAGTTACATATTTAATAGATTTTCTGCACAAATGGATACATATCCATAAACGGAATACTCATCAAGTACTTTACTTTTATTCCTAATAAACTATTTTCTACTGGTACCTATCAAAGGCAGGGTTGGTCATTTTCGAAAACTAGCATGATTTTGAAAGTAGCATTCCCTAAAGCCCCGTTTCTGAAAGACAATTTCAACCAAAATCTGAAAAAGTGTATCTGGAGGAAATTCCCCAACCCTGCCTTTAATCCACTAGAACACATGGTTTCATCCTGTCAAATGTTTATCTTGAGTCATAACTGCTGCTCACCATAGGCACCAAAGTGTCCCTCCGTTAAATAGCAAAAACAGTAACACCAACGAATACTCATTATTTCTGTAAACAGCACATAAACTATAATGGATTATTCGGAAAATATCACATAAATGCAATGCCACTGTATACAGCAGATGGCATGCAAATTTAATGAGTGGCAATATCTTTGGAGAGAAACATAAAAAAGAAGTGATTATGCAAATGAAGGTTTTTAAAAAAAATCCATCACTTCAACACAAGTCCTGCAATAACTACTAAGTAGCACAAGCGCTGCTCAATATTTCAACTTTATTGTTTCCCCCAGAATGAGACTCCTGATTCCTGAATTTTTCAATGATCCCCTATGGGACACTGATGGTGCAGAGTTACAGCTTAACGTGACAAGTTTTTAATGCTCAGGCAGCATATCTATGAGGCTGTGTGCCGGGCCAGACTGAAGGCTTAAATCTGCGATTGCTAGTGAGGCTGTAGTCTGCTGCCTCACTGATCTCACACGTCAACACCTTCTGAGCTTTGATAGCTAGTTAGCCACAGCTCAGCACCCATTCAAGTGACAGCTAGCACGGACGATAAATGCTACTACTAGGTTTTTTTTACCACAGTTCTATCACTGGCAAGCACACCTCTCACTGGACACACCGCCTCTTACCCCCCTAACAATGCCTTTTTCTTTGTATGTTATTATGGATTTCTTAGCCTGCCTCTAACCCGCCCCATTGTTAAATGTTTTACATACATTTTTAATGAACATGGCTTTTTATAAACACAGATGAAGTAAAATGAGTCATGGTTGAAAGCTGAGTTCATCAAAGAAACGTCACACTTACCATACAGCCAGATGACTCTAACTGCCTGTCAGACACACACTTAAAGTTCTTCTTGCAACCACCGTTATCTTTGGAGCAGTCCCGAACCGGTCCAAAAGATGCCAATAGGTCCTCCACAGTCTCGAAATAAGTGGACATCATGGCCTCTTCCCTGAAAAATAAGGAGAAAAAAAGGTTGAAAGAGGAAAATAAATGCTAGAGTGCCTGGACATGCCATTATAATGTTGCTGTTTCTAACGCAATTTATAAGCATTAGTGGCATTTCCGTTGCTTTTTACTCATCCACCTGCAATCAACGACTACATGTGATATTCTTAGCGCGTGTACTTCTTCCATAAAAGGTTTCTCAAGTGTGCCTGATGTCTACACTTTTAATAAAATGTAAATTCATCAAAAATGAACACCAGCAATAACAGCGTTTTTAATGACATTTTCCCCAACATGCCGTGTTTCCTTTGTGAGCACTCACTTGATTTTATGACAGGCAGTGCAAAGGCAAACATTAATAAACCCAATCCAGTAGTGGTTTAAAATAGATGTACCCTAGGGCTTTCGGTATGTTGTAGCAGAGTAAAGCAGTTTTTAAACAACAAAAGTTTTTGCTGCAGGGGTTGACACTGGTCGGGTCATGTCTGGGAGGAGCTGGTAAATTGGCATTAATTGGACGCGTTTGTGATGGTGCTGTGATGGAGAGCACAAGCAATCAGCATTCTGTGTCCATAAACTCTCAGGACCGAGCCAAGGCCAAGACATGCAGGCCCGCCTCCGCTGGCAACAATGATGAAATAACAAAAAAGAAACGGACAACTGCATGAATGCACACTCAAAGATAAACAGAGGCACTGACAGTTAAAGGCACATTGATTTATTTATCATTTTGACAAATAGGATAGCATTATGCTAATTTATTTTTTATTTGTGGGATTCAATAGTGGGCTAAATGGCATTTTATTAGATGATAATTCAACTTGATGGCACATTTGCTTGGACTCGTATTGCTTTACTGGTCTTTTGACCACTCAAAGCACTTTTACACATGTCATAAAAACCCAAATTGCTGTTTGTCTCAAAATAAATTTTGGCAAGTGACTACAGGAACTAGGCATTGAGACCCAAACCTTCCTGTTGAGATGCAAGCAGTCTGCCAGTGAGTCACAGTACACGCATTTATTGTTCATACAGACAAAGGATGAAAAAAAGGAAAACAGCTATGCTAGCAACTCTTAAATGCAGTAGGCCTTCTTATAGAAGTACTTTTGGTAAAATGCTGTCAGCATGCTAGTAGGATTAGAATGACAATGCAACATTGCTAGTGTGCAAGAGGTATTGTTTTTCCATTTAAAATTTTAAGAGTCTGTCAATTAGCCATGCTAGCAACTGTGAGTGGCGGTGCTTGAAAGCAGAACTTTGAGCTGAATGTTAATGTCAGTATGCTAGTAGGTTAAGAAGGACAATGACAGTCCTAATACTAGTGAGGTTCTTTTTTTTTTACATTGACAGTACTTCAATTAGCCATGCTAGCAACTCTGAGTAATGGTAGGATAGTTGATAGCAGGGCTTTGAGCTAAAAGCTCCTGTCATCCTGCTAGCAGTCTTAGGTTACCAATTGTAAAATGCCAGTGTGGAGGAAATTGTATTTATAATATGTATCATTAAATAGTTTGTCAATTAACCATTCTAGCAGCTCTGAGTAGTGTTAGGCTACAATAACTTATGTTATCATGCTAACATTTTGTTGTTAGCACTGAACCCAAAGCACTATTGAAGTAAGAGGACTGACATGTGTTTGTTACCTTTGAGAATCTAAAAATTATAGAGAAGGTAAAGTTCCCGTAAAAGCCCTGTGTCTACCCATTAACTACTCCAACTTTTCTATTGGTATTTGCTAACCAAGGACCAGACAGTTTTGAAAAGGACATGAATTTCTGTACCACATTTCCATCAAAAAGTTTTAGAAATTCCATTCCAAATCAAAAAAAGTCTAAAAAGTCTAAGCTTAATAAAAAATTGAGGATTACCAATGTCCTCGGACATCATAAGTTTGGGATTTTGTACGGCAAAAGTCTTAGAGTTGCTTCCGGATCAATTGATCTGTTTTCACTCTGTATGTGCGTCAGCCACTGTGCCCATGCAAGGGCACATAAAGGAGGACTCTACCTTTTCTAAGAAGCAAAATCTTTCTCTTTTGTTCTGGGAAATGTCAGCTTGACCATTGCTGTATAGATCAGCTGCTGTGTTCACTTCAGCATGCTCAGCTGTAACCATACACTGAGCTCTGCAGGCCTGCTGTCAGAGAGAACGAAGGGGTAAGCAACCCTGGTGTTTCTCTTTGCAAAGAAACAAAAAAGGACTGTCTGTTGCAATGTGACCACGGGGAACTCAGTGTGTTGTGAGGGTGACTTGACTATGAACAGCAGATAGATCTTGGATGATAGGAAGACAGATGCCCTGCTGAGCATGGAGGATTTGGGTGTATTGTCACTGTGACTGTCACTGTTTGTTGTGTCTTTTTCTCTGTGTACTTGGGTGCTTAAGTAGCAATGTCATTCCAAAGTAGCTCTGAAAATATTGCCACTGACCCAATAATATAAATGTGATGTGGCTTATAATGTGATTTAAAAATATCCCTGAGAAACAACTCTCCAAGCAGACATAAACTACTAAAAATGTATTTATCTTACAAAGGTTTAAAAAGAGCAAAGTTGGCAATGTCACAACAGATCGACTTATTTGACTTGTAGTTGCCACTCCAACTGCGTATTCGCTATTGCTATTTATTCTGTAGAAAGAGTTGTACATTGTGACCTTGTCATGGGCTTCAGGCAAAGATGAAGTGCAAAGCATTAAAAATAATAAAATAGTCAGGAATACTCTCCTCAGCATTGGCAAAATAACTTTAAAATTCATATCTCATTAGGTATGTACTGCAGGCATGCGTGGGCAGGCACCCTGCCTACCTTCCTACTCAATCACAAAATGGTTTCTTTTATTTCTATTTCAAAGTGTCTGCTCATGTGTGATTAGAATTTGTAATGCTGTGACACACCTTACAATGTTTTGAGCCAGGGACACCTCATTTTAAATAGTCAGTTTTTTATGTTAGATGTATGGCACATCAGCAGATAATTGGCTCATCTCATTTTTTGTTGGCAGTGAAGTATTATCACTCATCAACAGCACATTGGCACAACACCTTCTTGACACATTCTTTGCAGACAGCCAATCACTCACTGTCACACTAAGATAAAAGCACTAACACCAAATGAGCCAATGAGTACATTATCAGGTCAAATCCCTCCATTGGATAAATTAAGTAACACGTATTTTCTTGTGGTTTGGTACTGTAGGTATATTGTGCTCTGATGGCTATATGCGATTGGATTTTTTTAATGGCCACCTACATCCACCCAAACCATGCGGGTCCATCTGATCTGAGCATGAAATCTAAACAGGATATGAGTGACATCAACTAATTAGGCAAGGCAGTATCAACAACATTTACAACGCCAACATTTTAAGGATTTCAGATGACAAAACCATTGACAAAATTGTAATACTGAACTTGAAAATTTGATTATGCATACTAAAAACATTTCAAGATAATTACAATTTCCCCTTTGACTTGCAGCAGATTAAAGATTAAGAAAAGTTTATTGGCTCCCAATAGGGACTGGGTATGTGGTTATAGCAGACCCATTGTGCAATGGAAGTATGGATGTCATCCAGCAATTCCAAGTACCCCAGATCAATGTACTAATGCAACCCTCCAAACAGACTTTTTTGCTATTTCTCAGTTTAATTGTCTTTATTCAGACTTGTTTGGATTAGAATTTCATGGTTAGCCACGGGATATGTGCACTGAAATTCCCAAATAAATACTTTTCGAATTCCCCAAACTGCCAGACTTTTATGCTTACTTTGATAGTTGGAAGAGTTTGACCTACATGAACCGTCAATGAAATGGTGAGCCTTTTGTAAAAAAAATGAGTACAAATAAAAATGTCTCACAAAACAGGGGTCAGAAAGACACACGTTCAAATACTTCTCTTTTTCAAATTGATTAGAAAACTAAATAGATTGCAATGGAGTCTTCTGGGCAATTGTCCAGTGCTGTCTATATCCTTTTCTGCAGCAATCTTTTCCATGTTCACTTGGAGGAACAAAAAGTTCTCTAAGGCCATCTGACAAATGAAGTTATCCTGGGTAAGATATTTGTATGCTGTGCACACAGACAGATCGGGTCTTTCTTAATATGTCAGATTGCTGAACCACATCATCTCAGTGGAGGAGTAGAAGCCTGGATCCTGGGTGTTCTTTGATTTTTTGCGATTCTAACGGTATCATGCTGAGTGGGGCCAGCCATCTTCTGAAAGACCCAACTGCTTATTTTCTCAGTCTGATTTTTCAAATGTATGCGCAGGTGTGTGGTCAGGACAAAGACTGAATAGAAAATAGGGATGAGAGAAAATTGCCAATTGCCTTTTTTATGTTCAATCTTCTTTCACAACCATTGTCTGATACTAAGCTTGTTGTGAGACACCAAGACATTTTGGGCCTGTTATTTATAATTGCAGATTTCTCCTCTTGGGTACTTTGGGTTTTTGACCAATGGGTCAATGGGGAAACAATTTGATGCACGTAAGAGATCATAGACCAACTTAAAAAAAGGAAAGCCAGCATTATCTGACAGTGGAAACACTCTAACACAACCTTAGTTAATGACAGTTCTTGATTTATTCCCTTTGGATCTTATTTTTTAACAAATTGTCATATTTTTAATGTCCTCTGTGATTCTTCATGGTTTGTTCTAGTTCTACTTGCTCTTTCTCAGACTTATTCCCATCCAATAGACCCCATCCTCTCAAGTTTCACCTTGCATCTAGTCAAACAAGTCTTTGGAGGGCGCTCTGTTTTTGGATGAATGTTAGGTTTTACAGCTAAACTCTATGGTGCACTCTTCACAATCCCCCATGAGCAAGGCTAACCTTTTATAATCCACTTCCTTGTTTAAATGAGGCATTTATGGGGCACCAGTTTAGCTCAGTGGTACAAGTGTTTACCCATTATACAGAGGCTATAGTCCTCATTGCACCGGCCCTGGATTTGAATGCGGCCTCTGCTCTTTGCTACATGTCAACGCCAACCCTCTACTCCCATCATTTCTGACTCTCTTCGTTTGTATGTATGGCCTGCCCATTGATTGTCTGAACCCACATTCTAAAGAGGGATTTGTAATCTCAATGAGTTTCTCCTTGTTTAATAAAGGTTCAATACATCAATACAATCATCACATATTCAAATTCAAATAATGAGCACTATTCCAATAATGTTCATCTGGAGGCCAGCTGGTGGTCATTCTTACTTGTCTGTACCATCCGTGATATAACTAGGTATCTTTAAGAAAGTGTTGCTATATTATGTGGCTGCCCTAGCAAGACCTAACTCGAATTATTTTGAGGTTTGCTTCATTTTCAGGACCTGTGCTCCTTGTCAGGGTTAAAGGTAGAGGGGAATTCAAATGTCATCAACAGTACAGGGCTTCAATGGGTGGGTGTCATTATCCACTTTCCCTTCACACTGGCCAGTTGCGAACAATCATTAAAATGTTGATCCTTCAATTGTGGGCAGAATGTCTTTAGAGAGAGAGAGAGAGAGAGAGAGAGAGAGAGAGAGAGAGAGAGAGAGAGAGAGAGAGACAGCAGATGCTGCATTAGAGACCAATTGATTCTTTAAATTATGTGTTTATTTAGCCCTAAACCCTGCAATTGTCCAGTAACAGCCTCTGGATTGTGCTCTTGTTAAGCACTGTCAGGGAGGAAAATTGCACATTTATTGTATTGTACCAAATCTTTAAAGGTCCATTCTCTGTCTCGGGCCTCCCATGTCTTATTGTTCTTCTCTTTACTTGGCAACTCAATTTTTCCGAATTAGACAGACACCACATGGCATTCTGTGCATCAGTTCTTTCTGGCAGGCACTCAAAGCATTGACAAATGACTCCTTAATTCGGGGGAAAACACAGGGTGGGGAAGGTGAAGCAGACAAAAATAATGGCCTGCCTCAGCTGTGAGGTGCATGCTAACAGGCTCTCCTTCTGGATCGAGGCAATAGTCAGTCGAAGATGAAAAAACGATCAATTGCAAGATGCCATTTGCAAGACAGTCCAGAAGGAGGAAAATGGTGAAAAAAAAAAAAAAAAAGTCCAGGATATCTCAGAGTAAGAACAATGGAAGGTTTCTTCAAATGTGGGAGCTATTAAATCAGTCCAAAGACTTTGGAAAGTATTCATAAACGATGCACTCTCACTTATTAATTAACAGCAGTGTGAGAAGTGATCCATAAAGGTTGTTTGGACGAGTAAAGAAAACTTACATCACCTTACAAATATATTCCACAGTCATTATCTTGTCAAAAACAACAATGTCTGATAAGTATTCCTTTTCCAAATCATTACCAAATCAAGATCATCTCTTTGGCACTTTGACTCTGTTGGCTTGACCCAAAAATGCATTGGCTGCATCTAAACACTGACTAATGTACTTGTTATTAATCTCCCTCTTGCTTTTCCCGATGATGAATGACCAGGCGATGCAGCCCAAAGTTAGAGCGCTGCTCCAGCATGATTACAGAGCCTGTTATTGGTCTGCCCCTGCACTTGATTAATGCTCTTGCTCCAGCTCCCCACAAAATATGCTGACTCTCATCAAGCACTTTTGTCATTGAATAGAGTGCATTTTCTTTAAGCTTGCAGTAATCACTGAGGGAAAATCTAGTGAGCGAAGAAAGCAGGTAAGTGATAAAAATAAAGATTGATACATCTATTCTTTGGTTGAGTGCTGAGTTGTAAAACACCTTTGATGGAGATTTGGAGTAAGGAGACGGTGATTTATATACCTGATTTTCCCCTAGTGACAATGTCTTGCAGTTGCAATGGGTTATTGGCAATGACATATTTTGATGGTTCACTTGATCACAGCGAGTGAGGCTATTAATCTCCAATGTGGGTTGTCAGCAGCTACTCAGAGTTATTAACCTTCCCTTACTGGCAAAAAGTGAGTCTTAGGGCAAAGTTTACTGTGACTGTAAAATGGTATAATCTGATATCCAAGTGTTTATAACATATTAATGGCTATCGAAGTAAGCAAGTATCCAAATGGCTTGGTAACATTTAATAAGACTAAATGTGTTTTATTGCTAGTGGTACATTGAGTCACAGGACGCTATTTTACCAATCAATACATCTATAACCCATTTGCCTGAAGGGGCAAGTGTAGTTTTATGGTCTGTCCAACCCACCTACTGCTACTTAAAATTATATTTATTGACGAGTAGAGGCGCTGCTGTGTGTTAGCGTAGGAAACATTCTTGTGTTTACATCAAAGCTTGATCCAAAGGCAACTGGACTTGGATGAAGATCTTGAAGACATCATCCATGACCTGGATGACTGAGAATCTACACAGACATGATATCCTAAAATGAGTGGATGGATCACAATATGGTGGCTTGGCATGAAAATGAAAACTGTGTTGGTGAAGAAACTATCTGACAGTTCCACTGAACTGTATATGAAATTTGGTTAGGTATAATAGGGCCCAGAGAGTAATTCCATCAAAAATACATTTGTTTAAAGAAAATATAGGTATAAATAATCCAGGTCCAGGCACTCAGAATTGTCTGAAAATATAAAATTCATTGGGCTAGGAACATTAAAATACACCAACGCGTATCCGCTTGTGCCTCCTTCAGAATGATATCTTGCACAGATTTTTTTCCCCAAACATTGAATCACTGATTAATAAAGAAAACTGGGCTCAAAGTTAGGGTTTTAAAAATGTCAATATCTCAACACTTTCTAAAACTATGTGTTTTTAAATTACACCTCCAAGCATACAAAAAATGCAGATCTTCAGTCCTATGTTTGACTTAAATAGGGAGAGGACTGTCCAAAATGCACAAATACATTGGGAACAATTTTGTAGCTTAACATTGCCAATATATGTGTGCAATTTAGTTATAGTCCAGAATGTAAGTACACCTTTCAGTTTGGTAAAGATATTCACATACGACATAAACCCGTCGCTACAGTTTCTGGCTTTACAGACTCCATAGGTAAATGTAATGTAGTTTAGAAACAGTAGATATAAAGTAAGATGATCTTTATAAATAAAAACATGTGAGTTAATGGCTTTATATTGGCTTGAACTTTCCAATGAAAGCATTTGAACTGTTCTTTTGTTGAAGGCAAACAAGCAATCTTTTAACCTTTAGGTCAAGCAAGTTAATACTGTGTCAAGAGGTAATTAAAAAGAAGGTACAAAGCCAGAGGGAAACCAGGGAGGCACTTTATTTTATTCCAACCAGGTCTGACCCTCTTAAAAGCTCTGCACACTTACCCCTGAGGAGCAGGGCAATGAAATGTGCATGCACTGGTTAAGTCACTGAGGATGGATGTTCCAAACATTCCCACAAGAAGCTGTAGTTTAAATATTGATTCCTTAACAACAATGTATCTTCTTATCGCGCAGAAAAAAAAGGAGTTGTTGTGAAGGTTGGTCCTTGACTCTGTTTATCTGAGCCAACCCTGGCCCTCTTGGCCCCGTCTGCATAATCGCAAAGAGGGAATATAAATGATTTCTCAATGCGGGTGTTGTGATTCAATTCTGGCAGGAAATAAAAAATACTAAAATAATTCAAAACCGTATTCCATTGAAAACATCAAAAACAGGTTAAAGCTCCTGTGGGGAGTTTTTATCTGGTTATGAAACAGACTGAAATTAATATAGATGTTTTTTTTTTTACATTGACTAAAAAAAAAAGTATTAAAAGACAATGAAGATTGGTGATTTCTATGTTGTTATATTTAAAGTCTGAAATTGCTGTCACGGCGTAGGTGTCAGAAAGAAGTGATTAAAAGAAACAGCCTTTTATTTATACTCCACTGCAAAGATTCTCCATGAGTGATACATGTGACTAAAATAATTGCATAAATAAACTTTTTACACATGGATAGGACAAATTCAGTAAAGATATAAGATGTACCACTTTTTCCACAGGGGGTGCCAAAATCAAACCAAAGTGAAAGTTCCCCACGAGCTTTGAGTATAGTACTTAAAAATAAATTAAATTGAATTTGTCAAAGATAATAAAAAAGATCTTACCAGCATGAAAAACCAAAAAAACAATATTTGAAGAAATGCTTTGGGTCGTTCAAACGTACAATATGTAGAATTTTTTGAAAATGTTTACATTAAAATATCTTAATTAATAAAAGATGTGCTAAACCTATATTATATATTTTTTTGTTCAGTACTTACATTACCTCAAATATTTCCAACACTTATCAAAGACAGAGAACTCCGTAATTTATAGTTGTTACGGGACGTGTCTTGTTGTGTCCGCCGCCATTGCAGAGACGCCATGACAGATGGAATGTTTATGGTTGCTGTGGAAACACGGGATATCACTTCAAAGACCGCTACACAAGGAAGCGAGAATTGCTACTGAAAGCCGGCTTACTGTTACTGTTGTTACATCCTTGGTTGACATATTGTCTGCCTCAGGTCTGTTTCGCCGTTTAGTCTTCACGAGGGGTGTGGGGACTCCCATGAGCCTCGACGTCATCTTTTGTTATTGTAGTATTGATAGAGAGCCCCCGGTGGCTGAATCTACATATTGTATCCTTTAAATATACGATCCATAGTCTTCGAAAAATGCTACATAATCGATAACGCGTACTATCCATATATAGATTTAATAGATTTTACAATAATACTATATAAAAGGATACTATAAAATGATTCAAACAGCCTAATCAATGAGAGGGTCAGTCTAAAGTTTAAAGCTCAGTTAAGTTACGCCTAAAAAGACCCTTATACCATCTTATCGTTTCCTGACTCATTTTCAATGTTTTCAGTCAGACAGCTGATTGGCAGTGGTTAAACGAGGCGAATCCTTTTTAAACACCCCAGCTACAGTGCATTGCACAACTTCCTGCATCAACATGTCTATCATGACTGACTGCCTGCATCACTGTCTGCATAAACGCTTGAGGAAAACGTTTCCGCCAGAAACTCTGGAGGGTCTCTGGGGACCTTGTTCCACCAAAATGCTTTGGATAATGAGTTATCTGCATTATTCATGACTATCTGACAGATCCCCCCCGAATGCTACAGGAACTAATCATCAACCAAATACAGAACGTTAACTTATTCCAACTGAAGTAGGCTGTTAATCATTTAAACAATGTGTATTCCTCCCTCATGTTTTCAGATGTTTTCTTGTATTTTTCCTGGTGAAATTGATTAATCTCTCCGTAGTACAAGTCCGTTTGGCACACAACAAAAGATGGCTTTGTTTCAATCTGTTACAATATGTAATACTTCATGTTGCCTTGACAAGCAACATATGATATCTCACTTGAAGCTAACGGTACATCAATAAAATATGAAATTCTGTTCGTCGCTAAATGGGGCCTCATACAGAGAGGCAGAGCATGTGCATTCAAAGAGACTTGAGAGAAGTGACAGCAGCAGACATATTCACCACGTTCATGCAGGCACGTCCGATCACTGATGAATACCTTAATGGTCCCCAAAAGGAGCTCTTCTACTTTAAAGTAAACAAAAGCTACATCTCATGCTCTCTGCTAAAGTGCTCAATTTGCACCTGCAGATGCGACATAACCCTCCAAGGTCTCTTTATCGCGCGATAATGGTGGCACTTGAGTGATCTTCAAGGAAAGAAATAATGTACAAAAGAAGTAATTACCTAACTCCTACCTGAAAAACAGTGACAGTGATTTTTTTGTGATTTAAGTGATAAATACAAATGTGATCAGATGAAGCAGTCAGATGCTTGCCGTTCTTAGACATGTCTTCGCACCATCCCTCTTTCAAAGTAAGTCACATACCTTGGCTAATTAATTCCATTTACATCAGTATAAGCAGATGTGTGCAATTGCCTAGGGATTCTGGGCTCCTGAGGCAATTTCATAAAGCCTGTGGAAAAAGTTTGGATAATCGCAGTGAGCAGCTAGAAAGTGCAGCAACAATTTATACAACAAACATAAGACACAAAAAAATACCGTGCTCAGTGATTACTGCAATTTATCCTTTGTGAATGACAAATTAGTTTATTGAATCGGTGGCATCAGAAGCACCTTCGGGTGTTTTGGTGCAGAGAATGAGATATGAGAAAATAAGGAAGAAATTCAAATTTACATCGACCATGCAGGTAAAGTAAGCCTTGTCTTAAAAAACTGTGTTTTGATAAACACCTATACATGTTCAATGCAGTGGCTGACAATCCTTCTATCAGAGGTATTCATGTTCTATAGCTGCTGCTGACATGCTGTGGGTGAGACACTTTGTACACCGTGATAAATGCTGTCTTAAATGTGTAAGATGTCCCATGGAGTACATAGTAGCTATTTCATGCACATTTCTTCTGCTAGGTTTGTCCCCGGTTCAGTCTGGATGCTGACTCCTTGCTCTGCTCCCATCATGCAACAGGCCCCTGCTCAACTTCCTTGTTAGGGCATTAAAACAATATCAGCTATTTGGTGGGTTTAGCTGTAAACCGGCTAACATACCTTAAGGCTAGGTTTTTACTAGTTGACCACTACTAATCTGCTTGTTGTGTTGTGTGGTTGTTCACTCAGACAGTGATGTGCAATTTGATTGGAAGACCAGATAATTCAATGAGGAATGGATAGACCTGTCATTTAGGTTAGTGTAAAATTTGAGGTGATTAAAACCACTTTCTTACAGCAAAAAGTGCAAAAATCTGCTAGAAAGGTTAACTAATATGTTAAATAAGGTAGAGTTGTGAATGGGACTCTTGCTGCAGTATGAAGTGTGTTGGAAATGTATGTTCTTTATCTGATTAGCACTTTATTTTTGCAGTAACACCTGTACATATTCCAGGTGTGGCTGGAATTATGCAGTGTGCACATGTTGTACCATACAGGGTTAGATCATATGGCTACACCCCAACAGCCTCTATTATCTGTGAAGTGCGTCAGTGAATAGTTATCTCATAAACATCACACAAAAAGTGTGATTTTGGCAGAGGAGATTTGTCAAGTTTTTTATGAGTGCAACCCACATACTCAGCTCTGCTGCTTATCCCACAATGTATGTTCCATACAAATGTGGCACCATTTAAAAAGGAAAATTAACAGGCTTCCCAGCTGTATACGATTTATTGCCAAGAAGCATCGTTACAACAAATAAATAATCTACCAAACACAAATTTCCTTACTTTTTGTGCGATATTTATAAATGTGCAATATTAGCAACTGTGTGTGCTGGTTACAATTATTGAAACGTGGTGGAAACTTATTTTGTGAGGTTAAAATGATAAACGGTCATATAATCCTCCATTTGTGTGATCCTCTTCTTTGAGAAGTACAACATTTTTTATGCAACAAAGGCAGACAATTTGGTTTTCAAATGAAATGTCACTTCCCCGGCTGATTCCATAGTTGAGTGATTGTTTTAATCTGCAGCTGATGCTCTGACATATTTTGTGATTTCCAGCTGCACTGGTGCATGCCAGTGCCTACTGGCTGGTTTTTATGACATAAACATGCCTCACGTTGCCAGCATTTTGTCATTGCACAGCAGGATTGCCAAATCCCTAAACTTGTTGACACTAACTTTGTAGTCTGAGTTTGTGTTTTGGATCCTTATTTTACATAGCTCAGAGTTAAGTTTATGTAATGCTACTTTCTCTGCCACTTCTGAGAAGTGAGAGAGGATTAAAAGACCTGATTAAATGCTTAATGTGTTTTGAGCCTTTTATTTAATCAGATAAAAGAAGCCAAACTCATTTTATTTAGGTTTGTAATCCTTTTTTAGTTAAAACATGATTTCACTTAAAAATGCTAATCTTTAATGCTAACCTACCCAACACTGAAATAACTGTGATATTCCTCTTTGCCATTTCTACAGTCCAAGCTAGATTCAGAATGGAAGCATCAACACTAACGAGCACCACAGGCAGAGCTCCCAAATGAAGTAATGGCATAAATTATTTGGGCTTGTACACTCCATGACACTAAGGAGCTTTTTTCAGTGTTCCTGTGCTGCTCACTCTGCAGATGGAAAATTTAGAATGCCAAAAAAAAAATTATCGGGCAAACTGTTAGACAAAGTTCATCTTTCAGCACAGGTGTCATGTTTGAAGCCGAGTCCGACTGACCTGACCTCCCCTGGATCTTCAGTCACCAACACATCCGTCTTACAGCTGGCGATGGGGTTGATTGACAGCTCCACCGGTGGCACCACGAAGCTCTTGCTGACAGGCAGCCACAACCCTTGACCCAGACTGTAGAATGATCTGTGTTGGCACGACAAAAGACATGTCAATCAAACTACTGTCACATAGAAATATATTAGTAATACACACCTTTTGTATAATGTGGCCATACATATGCATAAAGAGACAATATAGAAGTATGATAACAGCTGGCTAAAAGGAGTGGGCACATGGGTGGATGCTGACATATTGCATAACGGTGAATACTGATATACAGAAATGGATGATCGTCCAAAAATTCTTTAATGTACTACGAACTTTCAGACAAGGCAAGCAGGTGTGAATCTGAAAGTGTTACTTTCATTCAGACCTACCCTTAAAAAAACACCTTGTTAACATTGTTATGACCAGCTCGTAAAGGGAGGTTACGAATTAACACTTCATCGACATTAACGCGTTTTCCATTACACCACCATCCAACCACTTCTTCATGTAGGTCTCATGTGTTTTGATGTCAAAATGCTTTTATGCTTATTGAATATAGCATCAAAACAACACGTTACGTTACGTCATGTTACGTTACGTCATGTTACGATACGACATGATACAAAATGATATAATAGGATAAGATAGGATAGGAAAGGATGGGATGGGACATGATATGCTACACTAAAATAAGCTAAGCTAAACTACAGTAAACTAAGCTAAGCTACAGTAAGCTAAACTACATTAAGCTAAGCTACAGTAAACTAAGCTAAGATAAGCTACAGTAAACTAAGCTAAGATAAGCTACAGTAAGCTAAGCTACAGTAAGATAAACTACAGTAAGCTAAGCTACAGTAAACTAAGCTAAGATAAGCTACAGTAAGCTAAGCTACAGTAAGATAAACTACCGTAAACTAAGCTAAAATAAGCTATTCAATGGTTCAGTCCAATGTGGTCTGGTCAGGGGCAATATGATACAATGTGATGCGATACAATACGATGTGAAACTATACGACTCACTTCATTGTTCCCTTAGGGAAATATGTCTGCACACATATGCTGCACACATTAAGCTGCCTCCAAAGCTTCTTTTTCCCTTTTCCTTTTTAATGCTGGCATATTGCAGGTTGTTAAATATTGATGGTTATACATTTATGGATGATCTTCCTAGAAATCTTTCCCTGAATACACTTTGAATGTCCTAACAAGGCCAGGAAGGTGTGATATTGAATCTGGGAGAGTCTGGGGCACAATCCGATGAGAGTCTGGCACAATTGTTCTTGTCCAAGAATGCTTCTTGCATTTCTCCACATATTGTGATATTCAAGATACAAATCAATATACAAGGGCCATTGGTTTCTTAAGGGATAACCACACACTAATAAGTAATGTATCAAAATAAATGAAAGACCATGCCACTATAAAGTAGTACCATATTCAGTAGGAAATTACATACATAGCCACTAATAACTTTTTTAGCAATTAAGATTAAATCTACACAGTTTGAAGTGAATAACAGCCATCTTGCCAATTCTGTGTGGTAACTAATTACATTGGCATTTGCATGTGGCTCAGCTATGGCACAGCTGGAAGCAAAAATCGACTTTGCCTGGCTCCTTTACCCACTAATTTAGAAAAGCCTTGTCTCTAAAAGTAATGTGTTCTGCAGCACAATGCCTTACCATGCGTGTGGCGTATTTGCTGACGACTTATGTTCAAGGTGGTGTAAAATTCATTTGGTTTTCTCTGGAATGAATATTAGCATCCTCAGGAGGATAGCCTGCAGGGGGGCTAGACTTTTCATTATGGAATACAAAATAACACCTGGTAATGGCTCGCAAATAGCACGGCACAGGTTGTGCTTTGCATCATGTGTTATTGAATGAATCAGAAAAGGGGCGACAAGACCACACACCAAGAAACCAAGCTCGAAAGGCTTTGGTTGTCAAAGACATGGGCGTAAAATCTCATCCAACCCTTTATTTTCAGACCTAAATAAAAATATATCACGCATACATTTTGCCTCATTTTAAGTGTATCCACTGTTAAATACTGCTGACATCCAAATTGTCCCAGATGCTTGTTTATGTACAATTCCTGATAGCTGGAACAGCATGTTTTTCTGGGCTGCCAAACCTCATCATTGAAAACCTTCAGCTTGTACAATTACTGCTGCCAGAATAATAATTAGAATCAGACGTTCTGAATGCATTACACTCATTCTGACCTACCCTTACTATCAATACCTCATTAACATTTGGAAAAAATGACGCTTAATGCATTACAATTGCAACCAACCTCTTTTTTATGGAACCCTCAGGCCTGAAGTTACATTTTTCATTGATTCTGGCAACAAGCAACAAGTGCAATATTCTAAGATACCACACCGTCCCATCGCATACCATACCATTCCATACCAATCAATCAAAAGTTATCTCAAGACACTTCACAAAAAAGTAGGTCCAGACCTTTCTCTTTATAGCACCATACCATACCATATCAATCAAATGTTATCTCAAGACACTTTCCCCTGCATTATATTACCATACCATACCATACAATACCATACCATACCAATCAACCCAAAGTTATCCCAAGACACTGTATTGTAATGTAGTGTGATATATCACATTGCATTATATCATAACGTGTGTTCCATAATTTTGTATTGTACCATATTGCACCATATCTTAATCACACAAATCTTATCGTATTGTATTGCATAGTATCATATATCGTATGGTATGTATTGTATTGTATTGTAATATAATGAAGTGTAAGGTCTAGACCATCTCTTTTTGTACAATACAATACATTTTTTGTCCCCTGATGGAAATTTGTCTTGGACTCAAGTACTACACAAATTTAGTTGCTTCCAGGGAAATAATCCCAGTTATTAAGCTTCTCTTTGCTGTCATAGGATTGGCTCAGTGTCCAGCTGGAGAGCAGGGCAGTCTCTACTATCTCTCTCCTGACACAGCCCTGATATTAAACCGTCCAACAGGAACCTGGTGAGGTTTTTTTCCACTTGGTTGCTGCATCTTTACTCAATTTGTTTGCTATCTGTGTGAATTTTGCACACATAGCTGAATGTATTTGTATGCTGTTGTCATTTCATCTTTCTTCTTCTGTAGACTCTGGACAGATGCATTGCTTGGATCAAAGAGCAGATTTAGTACATGCTGTAGTGCTTAAACTGTGTAATGAACACCTGAAAGATCGGATGTGTTTTGGTGCACTGTTAAAATATTTTGGATAGCACCTAATTTGAAGTGGATTCAGGCTGAGAAACTATCTCTGCAAGGGAGGTGTAAAAAGGGAGTTTGATCACTGTGACAAAGACGTCATCACTCCTACTAACTGGAGGGGAAGTGAGCATGAAATCAGGATAGAGCTCAAAATCAGAGACTGTCCTTAAACTCATCTAAGTGAAGTAACACAGGAAGGAAGTGCTGTGAAGATAATGATAAAAATAATATCATAAATTACAGACATCCTGATCAACTAAACACAGATAATTACATCAACAATGTAACAAATATTTGCATTGCACAGACTTACTGCATTAACCTGTTTACATTTTTTGTTCTACTTCCACTTTTTTATTATACTTTATTCCTCACTGTCACGTGTTCATTCCCAAAATACCTTAATCTTTTCACGTTGATCCCGTCACCACCCCTCTGCACACAGTGGCTTGCCCCCCCTCCCCACTCCCATAGTAGTCCCTCGTTGTATTCGTCTGGAGTGTTGACCATCTAGCCATTTGGTTTCCCCATTGCATGCGAGTCACGTGTGGAGTAGGGTTATTGTAAACCACATACAGAATAAAAAAAATCCAGTAAAAGGAGTTTTGAATGACACAGGACCTTTTTAAAGCTTAAAAAAAAAGCGACTGCAGTAGTTTTAAACAGTATGTAATGGAAAAGGTCGCCCATCAATCAAAGCATTGGCGGATTTTGGAAGTACCCGAGCACATCTCTTTATGTAAGCTTGTATGTGTGTTTGTGATTCTCTTCAGATATATATATAGACAATCCTAACGTCATGTATGGGAGAGGAGAGAGCCAGGCAGACTTATTCGTCAATCCCTAGTGGTTTCCTCTCTGGCATGAACAAAAATAAATAAATCTAAAGCCTTTATAGCAATGGCTTTTATTATATTAATACAACTGCTGGTTACAGTTGTATTATCAGTGATGTATGACATTTAAACCCATTATTTGTTTGTGATTAATCAATCGTAATTAACCCTTCATTTTAACAGCTCTAGATCAAATGTCACATTCAGTCCATTTCACACTGATTTAGATAAGCGCTATATTTGGGATTTAAATTAATATTGGTTAACAAAAAAAAAAAAGTTAAGCATATTAATATTCAGAAAGCATGTCACAGTTTGGATATTCCTGTTCGTTGCACGCAGTCATACGACAAATGTGTTGAGAAAAAAGGCAATCACACATGGCAGTATTCACAACCCAATCTAGGTGGCGATAATGCTAGTAACTGTTTGCTAACAGCTACAAACAACAAACGGAGAAGCAGAAGAAGAAGCAGACACATGAAAACACAGCCAGAAGACCTACCCTGCTTCTTTAAATCAGTTGAGTGTGGAAACTTTGGTTTCACAGTGTAGTATGTCACTGGAAACACGTCAAACATGCTAATGAATGCTAGTCAACATCACCCAGATGTATCAATCCCTTAAGCAAGGCAAAATGAAACAGACTTTATGTTGCCCCCCCCCCCCCTTCTCCTGCTGCTATGTCAGAAAATGATCAAGCCTATCCTACTGTACTGCTCCACCTGCTTCTTCAACATGTTATCTGTTAAAAACGGGGCCAAACTCACACACATCACTACCACAGCTGCCAGAATAATTGGTCTCCCCACACCCAACCTAACAGAACTCGACAACAGGGCCATTACACGCATTGCAACCTCGATAGAACAGGACATCACACGTTCCACTTAACACCCACCTCACCCGACTTCCCTCTGGACGAGCACTGAGATGCAGAAGGGCCCGCCTCGGGAATGGCCTGATCTCTGCTGTCATAGCTGACCTGAACAAAATGCCTCGCTGAACGGGCCAGAGTGGGAACTTTTGATTGTTGTTTGACATTTTTTTACACAATGTGTTTTGTGTATGTACAGTCTTTGGTGGGTTTTGTCTGTTGGACAGATTTGTTGCTGTGAAAAGGAATTTCCCCATGTGGACAATAAAGTCTTAGGTCTTAAGTATTTATTTGACAATTTCAAGATGTTATTCAGATATATGTCCATTTCTTTTTAGTTTATATGTTTCATACACAATGGACTGTACCAACTATCACAGCTAGTTCTAATAAACACAAGATGGTACAAACTGTAACTTGCACTGCTGTCAGTCCAACATAAATTTAGAGAAACCTAAAAATATGCATCTGTTTTTTAGTAGCTTTTTTGTCCCTGTTGAATGAATCATATTGAACCCCGACCCCAACACTAAGGTACAGACTACACCGTGACCTCTGTGAACCAATGCACCCCTAATATTAAATACCTAAACCATATAGTGACAACTAACTCTTTTTATTATAAATGTTGGGAAGGGGTAAGGGGTTCAAAAAGGCCTCTGTCTTAAAGTGAAAGTAATGCATTAAGTCAGGCTGATGCAGCTTATTTAAGATGGAAAATAATAGGTTAAAACTGCTTTGAGGGTCCAGCTACAATATGAAATACAAATGTGTAAAAACATAAGGAAGTTTGTGGTTTAACAAAAAAATAGCAGTGTGTCACTGAATGGGTCCTATGAGCCTTACACTTCTTCAGAAATGTCAGACACAATGACCCCATCAACAACGAGAAGTGGAACAATAATGGCAGTAAAAGCATCTGAACTGAGACTCCCCCGCGGGCTATTTCTCTACATCAGCGCCCATGGGTAACACTTGAGCCCTGCACAAGTTGTGTTTGTGTGTCCATCCAGCTGTGTGTATGTGAGTCCTCTGAATTTGTGCTGTTCATCTGTATGCTCAGACACACACATTAACACACACACACACACACACACACACACACACACACACATACAAACATGCCAAGAACACCATGGTGATTTCAGTGTGCATCCCAAAGAGTCACAGATGGCCGGCAGAAGTCGTGCACTCAGGAGATGCAGCAGAGGACTCACCTGAATATCCTCTCTGGGGCCTGCGCTCCTGTAACTAGGTCATAGCCTTTCTCCAGGTTAGCGTATGGCCAAGGACTAGAGGACAGAGGGGGAAATAAAATCAGAGAGAAAATATATGAAAATTCCTCTTAAATCATTGCATTATGTACAACCTTTAAAAACACAATTACAACCATGTTTCCTAAAGAAATGGGACGTTGTGTGAAAGGTAAATGAAAACAGGATGCACTGATTTGCAAAAAACTGTAACCCCGTACACAGAGACAATATACTTAAAGTATAAACTGTGAAATTTCGTTGTTTTTTGAAAATGATGAGCACATCTTCATTTGATGCCGACGACACGTTTCAAAAAGCGATGGGACAGTAGCAGCAAAAGACTGGAAAGGTTGTGAAATTTTGGAAAAATCTAGGCTGTTCATAAAGCCACTTGAAACTGAAATCCAAGATCATTTGTGAAGGATAATCAAGATTGTCAACTTTGATATGATTGATTGAGGTTGTAGCTAGGGTCACAGTAGCTTTAAGCGTATTCTTAATACATCTTTTAATTTTGATAGGCTGGGGGTTTTGTTTTTTTCTTATTTAAAAGATATCTGATGATTTACTATAATGTGTATCTATGATTTTTCCAGTCATTTTCCATGCATTGCAGTTGCAAAGTTAAAATATTCTGCACAGATGATAAACTAAAACACTTTTAAAAAAGTCATGCAAGGTCATAGCTGACATCCCTTGATCAAACGATGTGTTTTTGTACAGCTAAGATTTCTCTCTTGTCAGCTGTAACTGCTACAAAACCAGTGAATGGAAATCGGATCTGAGACTGGCCTGAATCCAGCAGATAACAGGTGGAGTAGAATAACAATGTGGGACCTTTTAAATGTACCGGTGATTGGGAGAAGCAGCTAATTGTCAAACAAGGTCAGAGTCAGACAGAGGGCTCATTTGATTCACTTTTAAGTCTGTTTTATTGTTTTTTATTTTTTTTACCATTTGAGCTTCCTTTTTTTCCACGTTGTTCAGTGTTTTCTTCTTTTTTAATCTTTCCCTCTCTCTGTCTGTCTGTCCTTACTGTTCACTGTAACTTTCCCTCCTTATTTCCTTTAAGCCTACCTCCTCAAGTTAAGAGGCCACGCAGGTGAATTCGCATATTTGAGCCAATTAACTACAAACTGCTTATATTTGACAACACTGTTCTCCAATTTTTGGAAAGCATACAGGGAGTTATTAGATGGATTTTCTGCCATAGTTTCCCTTTATGTAATCGTTTTAATACTCTAAAAATCTACTTGGAGGAACTTGCTCCTGATAGCTAATCCATCAAAGCTAACAATTCACCTTTATTTCATTCAAAGTTAATATCCTGCGCTAATACAGTTGGGAGTTGGGACTTCCAAACCAGCTGTAAGGTCATTTAAGTACAAGCCACTTGTCAGATATGAGCACATCAAGCAGACAGGACTCACCCTTCGTTTCGACCCCAGTCGCTGCGAACACAGAGGTGTTTATGGACGGGATCGGGGGAATAACCCTCGTGACAGCTGCATTCTCCTGTCGACACAGACAACAAGGACAGGGGGGCACAGTGGTAGATATTTAGTTATCCTCTGTAGCTGAATAAATTAACATTTAAGCCACCCTGGTCCGCTCATTCATTAAGGGAATGAGCAGGCCATGATAAGCTGTTGCCATGATACCTAATTTTGCAACAAATTCCCTCCAGAAAACAAAGTTAAGAATGTTTACAAGGCCACCAGTGCCATTAGCTGGACTATTTCCTGGAATAGAAAAAAGAACATTAGTAGCAATCATCATCTCAGACTTCAGAAAATCCTTGTATCAGGGAATCAGTTGCATGCTTTGGATTTTTCTCCTAGAATTCAACAGGAACAAAAGCTCTCTTGGCATATTTAAGGACATTAAAGAGGACACATTATCCCCCTTTTCCCACCTTTTCAAACAGTCCCCTGTGGTCTAAATGAAACATCTGTGCTGTGCTTTGGTCAAAATATAACATGAATCAAGCACCAGAGGAGGTTTGTGACCCTGTATAAACCAGCTCTCTCAGAATGCTCCGTTTTGGTGTGTGTGTCTCTTTAAATGCCATGAAGCCCTCCTGAGTTTTCCCAGTAGACATCACTCCTTCACTAGCGAGAATAAAAATGGCAGACTTGCGTTTTGCTCTAGGCTGGGGGTGGAGTCCATGGGTGGAGATACCAGGGGAGAGGAGGGTTTTTTTTTTGTTTTTTTTTACCAGAATCCCACTGTGATGTCACAAGGAGAGCAAATTTGTCATTTGTCAATTTGAGCATTTTTCTCTATGTTGCAGACCACAACAAAAGGACTAGGTGGGTTTATTTCACATTTTGTGGCTTGGTAGACACAGGTTACCCAAATATGTGTTCAAAAACACTGTCAAAGTGGATTTTTCATAATATGTCCCCTTTAAGATGAGACGTCTGCATACATTTGTGTATATTTTAATGCTACAAAAGAGAGCTACCATAAGTCAGCACTTAAATAAGAAAACAGTGACTTTAATGTTTACTATTCTGCACACACTTGTACACTCTGAAATCTGTGACATGGAGTCCCCACGTTGGCCAAAAAGTGACAAAAAGTGAGTGGGCTCCTGTTTACTCCCAATGTCCCTGTAAGTATTAATCATCCTGTCTCAGGTATTTTTGTCCTTGAGGGTGTCGTGTTTGTGTACAAGATCTCCTCTCAGTTCTCCACAGCCGGCTGGACAGCTCCCGCTGCAGAACGAGTGCAGACATTCAGACAGCACAGCAGCTTTGTTTTGGAACAGGAGGCTTGCGCAGTCGTGCAGCTCAGGTCAGTTTTTTTTTTTCCAAATGCCTGACTACTGATGCTGCTGTGCTGTAATGTAACTTGTTTGTCAATGTCTAAAGATATGACAATGCTTTTCTTTTTGATTGTTAACCACGCCTAACAGGTAGTCATTTGTGTGTTGATTTTTTCTTCCTTGGAAAAGGAGTTTTAAGCAAAACTCTTACCCACTGCATCAACTAAAGCCGTTTTTTATTCATCTATGGGCCTATAGGTGACAATCCATGGAAAACCTTCTGTTAAAAAGTATAATATTAGAATAGGTTTGCTCCCATACAGCAGGAAAGCGCCTATATTTTTCTGTTTTGTTTCAGTTTTATGTTTTGTTTGAAAGCGTGCCTTGATTAAACAAGCAGGTTACCAAGCTCCGACATCATCACATGCATGGTCCAAATGCAGCACAGCAGAGCAGCTCTGGCATCTTTTGAGTTATTTTCACTTTAATGCATCTACAATTAGAAAGCAAGTTTGTTTTCATGCTGCCAATGACTTACTTGTATTTCTTCATGCACTGGACTGCTGCGTATTTAAGTCATTACATTATTACACTGTGTTTCCCTAAGTTGGTTTTATGACCTTTTACTTGGAGTAAAACAGATGCCTTGTTTCCCATAGAATGTCGCTGAACCTGGGTACATGTGTATATATTAATTAAGATCTTTTCTCTAACTTGTTTTAATGTGTGATCTGCACATCTTACTTCCCTTCCAATCTCTTATCCACACTCACACAGACACACATTCACGCACTTACAAACACTTGCTCACACACACAAAAAAAGCATGTCCTAGTGGGGACCTAAAAAAAATGACCCATTTTCCGTCCAGACCCCCGTCTGCCAGTGTGTAACGATGCTGAAGACCCCTCTTATATAGCTACGCGTACACACACACACCCCACATGCGCTCACACACACGCACCTTCTCACACACACACACACACACACACACACACACACAAACATGCACCTACACACGCGCTCACACAAACACACCCACATGCTCGCACCTTCACACACCTGCACCTCTCCTTTTCTTTTACACCGCAGCTTTTCCCGCCTCAGTCCTTAGCTTTGTTATCTGTCTCTTTTAGAAAATACTAATCAGCAGTACACTAGAGAAGCTCATATTACACAGATCGTGTTTTGAAAAGTTTCACTTGATATGCCATCATCACATTAGGGGGTCCGGCCTAATGATGATGACGCTCATGATGCTCATGATGCTCATGACGCTCATGACGCGTGTCACAACGATCACTACAGCTGCAGAAAAACGTAACACAACAACACGAGAGGCTGCAGTATCAAAATGATCGGTGCATTTATGGAATCGATGTACGGTCAGAGGACTTCTCTATTTTCCTTTTTAGACCACAAACACACACACACACATTTACACACAGGTTACTTACTCCCTCGCTCACGTGCAAACTGCGATCCTTTCCAAAGGGCCGGTCTTCATTTCAAAAGCTAATGTGTCATTCGAGCAATGTGTGTAACATGACCTCGTATTAAACACAAATTGCCTTTCCTATCATCACTTTCTTTTTCTGCTTAATCACATAAATTAGACATTTATTAGCATGCGACTGAATTATAACTATTGCACACACAAAAAATAGCTCCAAGCGCTGATATAAATCTCTACAGACACTATCTGCTGCCTTCTTAGATAAAACTACTGAATATTCATTTGTTTTTTTTGATGTGGGCATTTCTCTCTGTTTCACACAGACGGACTATCTTTATAGTGTCATGTATGGTAAATAAAATATTCAGACTACACTGCATGTGGAAAGCCTTTTAAATGGACAGGAGCACTTGTGGAATCTGAAGTCATTGATAGCTCTCCCGTCTTTTCTATCACAGCACTCCCAGAATAAATGATGCTGAAGGCTTTTCTTTTTGACCTACATGGAGGTATAACACTGGAAAAATGTGTAATGGCCACCCAGACAACACCATTCACATTTTATCACCTAGTGTTTAATAATTCACGGGTTGAGTTTAAAGCCATAAGACTTCCTCCCGGAGTGACACACCACCAGGATTCAGATTACACAGAAGCAACACACTTTTTTAATAAGTGGTTTATATCTGGTGCCTTTGCAGAAATTGAAACGATAGCTGTTTAAATTGCTTAAGTTTGAAATGTGGATTACAAAGTCATAAAAAAATCCACATTTGACAAAACTGCCATTATTCATTTATGATTTCTTCTCACATAACATGTCTTACATCATCCTTACTGACACATTTGTACATTGTCAGTTCTTGTCTTGTTTTAATTTTCTCTTTTTCTCTTATGTCACTTTTTCTTTTGTTGTATAATTGCACTTACAGAGAAAATGAATAGCATATGACTATAGGCTGACTATAGTATACTTATACTTGACTGTTGGTGTAGTACAGTAAACAAACAGTCTCACATGTTTAAGTAGAAAAAACTTTGTTAACCCATTCATCCTACCTGACCTCCTTCCCCTGTAGTTTTATAATTCCTTCTTCCCTGAGATGATTAAAAAGACATAAACATATATTGTTTTTAGGGCATTTGTGAAATGACTGATGTGTCATTTTTCTCAGGATGTCAGTCTGTTTTGTTTTCACGCTTGCAGGCACACCAACATGTATCCTTTTCATATTGGAAACACACAAACACACACACAAACACACCTCTGTTCCACACTGCCTCTCTTTACATACACACTTAACCTAGTTTTGTTGAACTCTCCCTGACTGCCAGAGGCTGCGCTTAATAAAAACTCATCCTGCACATGTGCAGTCAGGTCACACATACACACTTTCATTCTGGAGAGGTGATGAAAAAATTTATATAACCTTTTCATCTGGCTCTGTTTTGCCTTTCTGGACTGCCAGATGTTGGAAGTGGCATTTGCATTAGTAGTTCGCTAGCAGCTTTGCTAACAGTAGTGACCTGACTTTTCCCTGACTTTATGCAAAAGGAAAATAGATTTACATCGCAGACTTTGACTTGCTGGTGAAAATGCCTGACTGCACCTCTGATTAATTGGAGAGGAGAGATGAGAGCGGGCTGGATATAGAAACACCGCTGACAAGATAGAGCCTGCTGCGGAAAAAAAAAAAAAAAAAAAGGGTGAAGCTCAGTTTGTGCTTGGTTGAAGGAAAAACCTTTTACAGGAAAGTCTTTTTTTCTGAATTCATACACAACACATACAAAGCTAATCAATACTTTTATTACCAGTGTTTGTCGGTTCAATCAGGGGCCAGGAAAAACAATTCTGGAGTCAAGTGGCAGTTACAGAGCTGGATGCTACACTTTCATTCTGCTGTGTAATAATAATATGAAACATTCAATTCCAAAACATCTTTTTGTTTGTTGGACTTTAACCGGTTTACTCTGTGGGATGCTGACCAACTACAACTAATTATAACTTGTATTCATGTGGATTTTTCTTTTTTTTTTTCCAATATTTTATTTGTAGTTTTTATCTTTTGTGCATAATACAAATAATACAAGGACATACAGGAACTCAAACAAACAAACAAACAAACAAACATGGATCAGACATGTACATTAGAAAATTAGGTGAAAAAATACAAGTGAAAAGTAAACAGAAATTTCTTGCATAGCTGCCAGTCACTCAGTAAACCCAAATACGCTGCGTATTAAGTCTCTTAAGAAGAGGTCCGTGGTGGTAACAAGGTGAGTTTTCAACCCACATCAGCTTTGTCCAAATGGGCAAGAAATGGGTCCCAGATTGCCAAGAATTACTTAATCGAACTGGTCCTCAGGAACCTGAGTTTTTCCATTCGTATGGCTGACATCATTTCAGAGATCCATTTTTGAAAAGAAGGTGGGGAAGACGACTTCCATTCTGTCAGAATGAGTCTCTTAGCGATAATCATCCCCAGTGCTAGGGAGCATTGCAGGCGTGAGGGAAGACTTTCAGTTAACTGTGAGCAGCCAAAGATTGCAACTTCAGCATCTGGATAAAAGACTTTATTATAGGCCTTAGAGTACCAGTCAAATATTTTAGACCAAAATCCAGTGAGCAAAGGACAGGACCAGAAGGCATGAGTCAATGTGTCCTCTGAAACAGAAGAATAGAATCGATGCACACTGTGTTTAGAATAGTGAAGTCGGTGGACCACCTTAAATTGAATCAGCTGGTGTCTACTGTTCACAGAGCAAGAATGTATCATAGACAGACTCTTATCCCACAAAACCTCTGACAGAGCAATGCCCAATTCCTCTGTCATGTGTATTTTTTTGAACAAGGCGATGTCACATCAGCAGCTGTCAGGGCGCTGCTCTTTGCAATCAGTCATTTTGTAAATCTGGCATTTTAGAAAAAAAAAAGTCTACAGGAATTAGTCTGAACAGAAGGGGGACCAAATGCATCCTAAAGAAAACATAAGCTTGACGATCTGTCTTGATTCCAGGCTTCATTTAGAAGTAAAGACTGTCCACATCATTCCATTAAAAAACACAAAGACTGGAAAAAGTATTTCGATGGCAGTAAGGACACACATGGATTCTGCGTGGATGATTGATTTAGATAAATAGCTTAAACATAAGTGCACAATATTGTCAACCATATGTGTGTAGGCCTGGAGGGCTGCAGAGGGAGACGTTCACTAAATCTGCAGCAGCCTGCAAGCGCAGTCTGCCTTTAATCTGAGACGCACCTTTGCAAGTAAATCTGTAAATCAGCTCCCTTCATGCAAATCGGTTTAAAGGAGGATTAGGCAATTAACAGGAAGAGATGTTTCTCATTGATTACAAATTCAACTGGATTAACTCCCCTTTAGAGAAATGTAAAGAACTGTTTTGTGTCGCTTTGAATGTCCCTAAAGACTGTTTCAGTGAAGTATCGGCATAATGAAAGGGGGTTTTGTTTCTTGAGAGGAGAATGTTTGACTGATTCTTTATGACAGCAAACAAAAGGTGAGTGTACTAGAAAAAACAGAGTATAAAGAGGAGGAGGAGTTGCTCTCAAATAGATGATAAAAAAAGGAGCTTCATAAAAAGATAATAGTGGTTGTAAAAATCCCACACAAGGACGAGGAATGGGTGAAGTAAGGGCAGTGATTATGTCATTAAACTTAAAGTTCACAGAGCTCATTTAAAGCACTATGGCAACCGCTCTGTTTTCACATTTAAAGCAGGCATTTGGCTGGATGTGACTTTGGATCCAGAAGACATTAGTCATATCGCTCCATCCATCTGCTGTTTTTATGAGTCTGGATCGGTTTCTGATGTGGAGGCTCATTGTCTAATTTATTTTTCACGAGCTATATTTTGCTTTCATCTGTGCGATCTATCATTCTATTTATAAATCATCTTAAGAGATCATTAAACGACTCCAACGGCATTAATTATGCACGCTTTTTTAACTTCCTATTTTTGGATCTAACTACTTCATTGACATGACTTGACTCGCGGCATCACAACATTTCGTTCCGTCTTGCTAATCTTGGACCAATCCCAGCAATCACGGTCGGTTCGCGAGCTATTCTTATCACCTCTTGATGCCCCTTAGTAAGTCACATGTTTGTTTTGAGGCAGATTGCGAGCACAAATTGAATGTTTTCATCAGGGGAAATGAAAGTCGATCAGAGTTCCCAGTGCTCAGATTAAGTATGGTACAATGATGTCATACTAAATGTGCCGTATCCTTAATGGTAGTGATTTATAAAGCCAGAGCGACTACAGAAGGCAACAACAATGAAGTCAAGCTTAAACACTGCAAGAGGGTGATGAGGCGGGGACTTCAGAGGAGTTCGTTTGGACAAACAATGTTGTCTTTGAGGACTTAATTATATGATGATAGAGGGCAGTGAGAATACACCCTCTTCATGGAGGATACAATCAAATATGTCTCTCATTTTTGGCGGAGAAAAGGCTGCAGTGATGTTCATACACTTCACTGGTAATGTCCTACCTGATATCACCATTGAAATATCCAGATGGATTCTATGCTTGCTCAATTTTCGACTTAAAGTACCAATGGTACAAAGGTAAACAACTGTTAGTTTTTACTGCCCCGGTTTGAAATCTCTGATTGAAATCTTGTCCAAGAGCTTTCTTCTTGTTTTGGCCCTCCTTACAGTTTGGGTTTGTTGACATCAGCTAACTAGTTTGTAGAACTCTCACATTTTTAGACAGTCATGTCTGAAACACTGGCTTGCTGTTTTTTTCTTAAACGTTTCATCTTTATCTTTGTAGACTGATAATGAGACTCTAACAAGTCTCACATGTAGATGTCTGTCTGTGAGTCAGAGTCTGTCATTAACAGCTGGATGTTTCACAGAATCGACTCATTTGTTGACATTCAACATTTGAGGGTACTTTTTTATTTCTGGCTTTTGAATGGATGGGAAACTTGGATGCTGAAGAGTAAAAAACATGTCAGTATCTTTCATTTTCAACTAAATGGAAAATGAATAAGACAGCTTGACTTTCTCTTAATTGGCCAATAGAGAAAAATCAAAAGAAGAAAGAGAAGGTACGACAAGAACTTCCTAGAAGGCAAAATCAACACTTTCTATCACTACCTGTTTGGTTCTACTTGTACTGATGCATCAGTTCATTGGTGTGCACATAGTGAAAAACTTGTTTGTACTCACCAGGATGAAAACTTCTGAATAATGTAATTTGGCATCATGCTGTTATTATCTTTTTCACATATGTATTGTGTTTTTCATCTTGTGCAATAAGGGTGATGTGCAACATATGTTGTTTGTGGATTTCATTGGTTTGCTCCACTCTGTTTACATGTGCATTGCAGTTTTATTGTAGTATCGTATCTTATCCTTAGGCAAAAAACAAAACAAACAACAAACAAACAAAACATCTAATCCACTAACATTGTGCACACTTGCAACAAGCTACACAAGTTTGAATGATTGAACAGACTTGTATGATGTATATATGGTGTGTTGATCTGTGACAGGGAAAAAAACAAAATACTTTCTTCAACTAAAATGAAAGTAATTACCTTTGTGCCTGTTCCCCTTTTAATTAGGTAGTGTTAGCAGCCTGTAAATTCACACTTTTAATTACACCAATAACTGTTTGTTTCTGTAAAAAATGAAAAGCCCAATTATTTTTTTCCAAAACTAATTTCCTCAAGTAATCAAGAGCTAGGTGAGGGGGATGTTTTGGGGAGGTGGGTGTGAATCAGAATATTGGTTTCACAAAGCAGCGTGGAGCTCAAAGGAGGGGGTTGCCTTCCGATGTGGGACCAACCTAGAAAGGGTACCGACTCACTGCTGCCTACTCTGAAGAAATCAACCTGGAAGTCTGTATATTTAATCCCATCAGCACATCTGTGGGTGGATATTTCTTAGTATAGGTGTGTAGCCATTTCCTCCACTTGTTTTTGTAACCTTGCTTTAGCCTCACTGAGAGTTTCAAGGTGGTTCAGGGCAAGATCAAATCCAGAAAGTTTTAATCTTAAATCAATATCCATAGGGGAATACCTTCTTTGGGTTGAGTCTGTGTTTTGTTGCATTTTATTTTTGCCCAACCCAAAGCCAGGGTGAAGGCAGGGTAAAGTTGACAATTGAAAAAGCTCTGGGGAAAACATGTTTTCTTCAAATGACTATGTCGAGGTTCATCCCTGTTTTCCAGGGTCTTTTTCTTCCCAAGATAAGGTAAGATATACCTTAATGTACCCCTAGGGAAATTTATTCTGGCTCTGCAGCTCCACAGAAGATACAATCACACACACTGCATAGTAAAAGAAAATCATCCACATCCAAACAACGCCAAGCTTCCATGGAACAGTTTGCACGTTCACATTTACACCTTCTGACAAAAGCAATATATTACAAAACCCCCACAGTCAACATCCTACATTTCATTACAAACCCCATGGCCGGACTCCCACGTTACCTGTTAGTGTTGAGAATCTTAATGGTCACAAGCAGCAAAGAATGTTTTATGGTGTTTCAGCCTGCTCTGGGGGACCCTGAATCTTCTGTTAGAAGGTTGGATCAGACGCTATGTTCTGTGCTGGCCTGATAACAGACTGCCCATAGATTGTTTGGAGGAGTTGTAGGTGTATTTTTTAACCATCATACTTTTCATAGCAGTCGCAGACTAGCAATATGCTTTTAGTTTTTACAGACAAGTCTCCATACAATGATGTTTTCCCATATCTCTAAAAAAAAGACTCTGTAAGACTGAATGGTTAGATAGCCACATGAACTTTTGGTGAACTCCAAACAGCAACAGTCTGGGCAAATTCTTTCAATAGAGGTCCTCCAGCTCAGTGTATTGCCAATATCAGGTACTTGTGAGAGTAGACCTGGATATCTATTCAGTCTTCTTCACATTCCACACACAATGATTTGTGTCCATAGACACCCTGATGTCAACTATTGTATTATGAAGAGGCGTTATGAAGCCCAACGATAGCAGTCGCCATATTGGAAAGGCTGTCTCAAACTTAATCAATCAATCTAGACACAGACAAAGAGAGCTGACTTATCGGTTAACTCAGCCACTTCCTATATGGAAATGTATGAATAACTAACTTTACAAATCAAAATGGATGAAATATTTAAAAATCATCTGCCGTGTTTACCTATAAAAAAAAAAGATCTACTGGTACCAATCAGTTTTTTTTTAACCAGGCAGTAAGTATATGTCCAATATGGTTGTTTTTGCCCTTAATATTAAATCATTTTCTCTAAGCGAGTGTGCCTGAAGATAACCTGGTGGCTTTCCTCCCTTAAGTTTAATTATAAACTTTCAAAATTGACTTTTACTTGGAGTTTAACTCCTTGCCACCATACACCAGATATAGTCATGTTTTGTGTGTATATATGTTTATTTCTGCTTTTGAAGCCAGCCTCAGTTTGACATTCAAGGAACTGCAGGCTTTTGATCTTCTGCTTCTGGCTTCTGGCATTGTAACATTCCGGAGCGTACCACTTGTTTGTGCCTCAACAGTACAGAAATATCTCTTTGTCAATGTCTAGACTAATGAACTGTTTTCACTAAGCATTACGGCTAGGTAGGCTGGGTCACATGAGAACATAATGACAGTCTCCAGGGTGGATTCTTGTAATTCATTCATATACAGTCCATATACTGTAGGTCTAAGCTGGCACAACCACGAGCAATTGGAGATTAATGTGGGCTTTGAGAGAGCATGCTGGCCTTTGCATCCTGCCTATGATTGATTTGAATGAAACAAATACCATCTGTTAACATGGAGGAGGCGGAGCTTATGTCCTATACTGCAGCTGGTCAGTAGGAGGAGCTCCAAATGTTTTGGCTTCATTTTTACGGAGCCGTCATGTCATCCTTCTTTTCATACAGTCTTTGGTTTCACACAACCTGACACTGCACACGGGAATAGAGTGCTATCCTCTGTAAACACCTACATTAGATAGCCGTCTAAATTTGTTCCTATTATGTCACCTTTGTGTCCCCATTCTCCTCCTCTATTCCTTCTCTCCCTCTCTCTCTCTCTCTCTCTCTTTAAGCATTCTTCTGTTCTGAAATAACAGCCAGAAACTGTACAGCAGTTCAAGTGGCAATCACTTGAGGCCGCAAATCATTTCTCTTCACTCCCCCACCTGTATCAACAACCTCATGTTGCAAAATGACGAGTTCCATCATAATGATTTCTCGTATCTTGCTGTGGCCGCGTGGCTGATTTTCACATTTCAAGGTTCATGGTGTGAGGACAGAAAAGAATTATTGTTGTCCTGATGCAAATTCACGCTTGTTATAACATATCCAGGAGAAGCCATCCCGTTAAAAGACCTTGGGCAAGATTCAACGTAGTCGTAGGAGTATGTGTGTATTATGTATGTGATGTACAGAGAGGGATAAAATAGGGCTATATGTTAACACTCCAGCAGTTTCAGATTCAATTATAAGGGTTTGGAGGAGTCAGGGAGACAGCATTTCAAATGGGGAAAACAAAAGCAGCTAAGGAGGTTCACAGGTCTTTATGAGGTTCGTTATGACGATAGATAAAAGGTGCTGGCAGGAAGGTAGTGATAATAAGCTATTCTCCTTAGTATGCTTAATAACCATGGGTGTCGAAAGCATAAAACACTAGATGGCACAATTTAATGGAGGGTCTGGGGGCCCAACCCCAGAACATTTTTTACAGAGGGGATGAATTTTCTGCACTCGAATGCATTTTAACATGATTTGATACTTATTTCTAGCTGTAGTATGAGACACATTTGATCGTTTTATTCAGATTAAAGTGGTTTCCCAATGTCAGGTCCATAGACTGTAAATATTAATGAGTGAAGCCTGAGTGATGTCACCCATCTGTTAAGGCAGGGGGCTTCAGAAGCCCATCGATGGTGGTCAGCATGCTGGAAATGCTCAACGAAATTCCCATCAACCTAACCACAGGCCCGCCAGTCAATCAGGTCAGCTACGTGCCAAACTAGGCATAAATGAATCATCATGTTACCTTGACTATATTATTGGTCAAAATGTTTTCTAAAACCATTAAACTCGTAATTGCCAGTTATAAAGTAATGGTGATCTTACATTATATAAAAAAAGCACTACATACTGCATTGTATTTTTTAACCTTCTTTTTGTATTTGCATGGACATTGTATTACATTTTCAGCATCAGGCTGTTGTTCTGTTAACATAAGACAAAGTACAGCTATAGTCAGCTATATCACACACAGATATCAGGTAATATATACCGCTACATAATGCTACGAGTTCACTAGTCTCATTACAAGTAGGCAAGTCAGAGAGTGATAGTGAAATCAGGGACGACACATCATCGACACACATTAAATAGTCACCGACAATTAGCCTCAAGCTATTAACATCAAGGTAGGTTGGACATGGATGCCACCATTTGTTACTGTTGGGTACAAATAAAACATGTTCTAGGGAAGCGTGTAATACAATGACCCTGAGATCATATAAATTTGAAGCAGCAGTGCGGAAAAAAAGGTGTGAATATAAGGCTATATATTTGTTTTTCTTTTGCTGCTTGCTGCCATGAGGAATATTCTGATGGGGTATCTGATGTATTGTTCAGTCATGCTTTATTGTGTTCTGTTTACTTCTAGTTGTTTTTTGTTCACACATGGCAGCCCCTTGTGAGTAGACTTTGCGGATTGTGTTGATTATGCAAAAGTGACTCTTAAACCTTTAGTATCCTAAATAATCTTACAAGTTCACGATGACAATTATTGCAGTGGATGTACAGTATTAAACCAAAGCACAAAGGTCGATGACACTGCTGTATGATTACCGTGTGAACACAAAGAATTCAAGCATATCTCACTATTTAACAGGGGATACACTGTTTTTGTTGGTTTGTTTGTAGTAGTCACCATTTTGACAAACTCTGTGTCGTTTTCACGGTCAAACATTGAGAGAAAACTGTTGGTATATTGTGGGAGTCTTAAACCAGAAAAATAAATGAAAAAACATTGATATTGGATTCAGAAATTGGCTAAAGTGCGTCCTTAGTGTGTACCCATTCCCACAATAACCGAGTGAAAATGTGTAATTTCCCTGAGGATTAAAGTGTATAAAATCAAAACAATTATTATTTTGGCTGATGCAGGCTAATGAAAACAACAGCTTAGCGTTGCATTGCTGCCCTTCTTTTGAAATGTTGAATTTCATTTGATTTCTCACATTCGATGCTCAAAACAATAAACTCACAGTTTTTTTTTAACTGACTTATCATATCATAATCTGATCATCATGTCGTTTTACCATCGCAGATGTGATGTGCACATGTGCAATAGTCACATCGCAGGCTGGGTGATGTCAATCATGTTGCCTGAAGCACGCCATGCTGCCACTTCTCTGTTTCTTTTTTGTTTGTTTGTTCTAATTTTTCCATGACTTATTTACAACACAAGTCTGTCTATCACCATCAGTTAGTCAGAGAATGAGGAGTCTGTGTGTCTCTGCATGTAAAATATAGACATACAGAAGGCGCTACTGCCGTCACATGCCCTAGCATGACGCTCATTTATGCGAGGTGGATAATCAGACTATTTCCTCAATCATCAGCATTGGCTCGTTAATGCTGTGGCTACATGTACTGTACACATAAACGGTTAAGGAATGTATTTTATCTTTTATGCTCAACATGGTACTACATCCTCGTTTTCATGTTCATTCTATATATTTTCATGTGAAGCACTTTCCAGCACACCTTAACCTGAATTTCTTGTAAATACATTTTGTTCAGTTCAAAGTTATTTTCATTATGAATATTTATCATGGCAGTTATACTTAAGCAGCACCTGAGATGAATGTGACAGGTGTGATATGTCGGATGTGTCTGTCTTTGTTTTTCTTCTTGTTTTTTATATGTTTCTTCCCGTGCTATGTTATCCTATTTGTATACCTGTGTACCAGCTGTGCAAAGCAAACACATTTCCCCCTGGGGGACAATAAGAGAGCTCCTGAGCTCTCACATCTAGTAGGTTCCTTGAGATTGTTGTTCTTTGTAAGTGTGTTAGATGCCTAGGAGGCCTTGTCCCAGCAGGAGAATCAAGACTCTCGAGCAGACGGAGCTCCCCCAACCTACAGAGAGGTGATCTGGCACGACTATGACCTGACATCGCTGACGCCCAGACACCACCATCGGACTGTGTCATCCCAACCACCACACCGCCTGACGCCCAGACACCACCATCGGACTGTGTCGTCCCAACCACCACACCGCCTGACGCCCAGACACCACCATCGGACTGTGTCGTCCCAACCACCACACCGCCTGACACCCAGACACCACCATCAGACTGTGTCGTCCCAACCACCGCCTGACGCCCAGACACCACCATCGGACTGTGTCGTCCCAACCACCACACCACCTGATGCCCAGACACCACCATCGGACTGTGTCGTCCCAACCACCACACCGCCTGACGCCCAGACACCACCATCTGACTGTGTCGTCCCAACCACCACACCGCCTGACGCCCAGACACCACCATCGGACTGTGTCGTCCCAACCACCACACCGCCTGATGCCCAGCCACCACCATCGGACTGTGTCGTCCCAACCACCACACCGCCTGACGCCCAGACACCATCAGACTGTGTCGTCCCAACCACCACACCGCCTGATGCCCAGACACCACCATCAGACTGTGTCGTCCCAACCACCGCCTGACGCCCAGACACCACCATCGGACTGTGTCGTCCCCACAACCACTGCCTGACACCCAGACACCACCATCGGACTGTGTCGTCCCAACCACCGCCTGACGCCCAGACACCACCATCAGACTGTGTCGTCCCCACAACCACTCTCGTCCTCATTCATCCACGACATGCTACATCCTCCACCTAAGCGACAAGGAAGTGTGGACAAAGGAGAAATCCTTCCTGCATATTATCCCATATGCTCTTTTGTAAAACATCTCAAGATAACACTTGTTAAGATTTGGCGCTATACAAATAATGATTGTTTGATTGAATAAAGTATTGCACGGCTTTTTAGTTTTCATTTCCAACAACACTTTATAGAGCAGTTTTTCCTATATTATCAGAAGGTTAATTAACCCCTTTAATGCTGTTTAGTTGTTCCCAGAAAAAACATAATGGTCAGAGGATTCATGCAGCTGAACTTTTCTTTTCCATGTGATGTGATTTACTCTTTAACCAGTGTTCACCCTATTGTTGAAACTGCAATAAATGTGCCGGGATAAAAGAGTTCATCTCAGGTAGCCTGCCTTCAGAAACAGCACAGTTGCGTGCGAGTGTGTATGTATGTGTGTGTGAATCATTGTTGAGTGCTATTGTGCAGGTGCTACAATACAGGCTAGAGGATGGTGATGAAAATAGAAAGCTCTTTTGAAGAATTTTAATTTCTGCTGCTGGATGGATGAGGTTGCCCCGAGGAGATACAACATACTTTGGGGGCAATTACTCATCAAACAATATTTTCTGTCGGAGAGTACAGATGACAAGAGGAAATAAATGGAGGGAGACAAGGAAACAGAGGTAATGATAACGTGAGAACAGCGAGTAAATTGGTCCGAAATTGAATTCGACCATTACTGATCTAACAGTTTTTAAATGCAAAGTGACTGATGTATGCGTATTTGTTTGCGTGTGTTCAAAATCCGCCAACCCATACATGCACGCTCCATCTTTGGCATCTTTATGTGGAGCGAGTGAGTAAAGTGTCTGCAGCTCTTAATACATTATGCATCAGCCCTCAACATGCCCTTGACCGGGGTGACATAAATTTCACATACATTACAGATGTAATCCATTCTAATGAGCTTAGACTTTATCTAGCTTGGCACGGAATACACAGGAGAGTTGCACCACTCAGGAGAAGATAAATACCATCATGCCACTCACTGCGCTTTTTGTTGTGTTGCAGTGGTTTAAATGTCAGCACAAATAGGCTCAAAATTGTACGAGCTGTTTGTGTATATTCCGGTGGAAGATGTGACTATTTACCTGGAAAAGGCTACAGGTGCGGGGGGGGGGGGGGGGGGGCTTCTGCTTCTGCACCTTAACAATGTTGTTTACTAGCCTGGTGCATTAAGGTTTCGGTCCAGCGATAGAGGTCTGGAAGATTGCTTCAACAATTGAAGAATAAAAGAAAACATACTCCAACCTAGAGCTCCGCTTAGCTACTTTGGTTCAAGTGTATCTTTTCTCACAAAGCACCAAGGTCCCCTACAAAACAAAAAAACCTACACATTCATTTTTCCTAACTTGGTTGGTTGTTGTAATACCCTCGTGATTAAAGTATCTTATGGATAGAAAGTCCACATTTTTTGTTGTTGGTACCTCTTTGGAAAATACATCATATGGTTCATATAAGCATTTTTTCCCCACTGGTTCCCACAAATGTTCCTTTATAAATCCATTATAAATGGCTCCATCGGCTAGGCATGAATGTCCTTTATTCACTGATTGAGGTCATACAACTTTGTTATAAAGAGGCATGACCCGAAATGCACAGTTGAAAACAAGCTGTTTTTATGGATGAAATTCAGTGACAGAAACATGACAGAAAGTTCTCCCATGTCTGTCAATGCACAAGGATTTTAAAGAAGAGAATGTTCATTGTATTCTGCATTTATCTTAAAGGAAGAATTTTTGACTTTTTGATCCAGTAGATGTCGCCCTTGAGAACCAGCAGAAATACCCAAATAAGCTGCAGTTTGGCGACACCAGAATGTAGATATACAGACATTTAGCTCATTCCTCGGGCCTGACAACAGTCACAGCTGATAGGGTTGGCCGTGACTACACCAAACAAGGTCACTTTGTGTCTCCCCTCATATCCTGATTGTTTGGCAGACTTAGTGTTTGCTCTCCATTATCTTAAACGTCACATTAATATTGTATCAAATCAGAAACTTAAGGTAGAGTAGGTAGGGTAACATGCCCCTGACTAGCAACATCTTAAGGATAAATATGGTGCCTATGGGACGGTCCGACAGAACTGGCTTGGCAAGACACTGTGTGCTGTTAATGTCATTTCTCCACCGGAGTCATATATAAACTTCAACTTAAGCCATCTGAGTCTCCTCAATCTTTCTTGTGTGAAGTCCATTTCTACAAATTTTCTCAACATCCGCCATACTGAAGCCTCTCCTCCGGGGACAGACATTCAACCCCCCTCCACTCGCGTTAGCACGGAGGAGTTTAGCGCAAGCGGCTAGCAAAATTGTCTTTGGCTTTAGCTGCAATTGCCTGTGGCCTGCATTGTTGTGTTAGCGGGCTAATGTTAGCACACTTTAGATAGCGTGTAGCTTCAAATTGCATATAAATTGACACGGAATGGCCTTGATCTAAAAATGCTTACATGGCATCCAAATAAGCAGGGAGTATGTTATTCTTCTTTTTTTTTATTAAAACAGCTTTATACACAAGGAGAGGAGTCTGCAATCCAGTTTTATGTTAACATGGCTCCAACAACAACACAGCTGGCCGTACTCCCGATTCTCATTCATTGCCAACAGTGATGACTCAGAGAGACATTTACAGAGGCTATACTTCATTTCTGCTATATCTATATGTAAAATGCCCAAATTCTTCCTTTTAGTGCAATTTGTGGTTTTGTGTGTTGCCTTTTAAAAGATGCATTTTTTTATCAAGTAAATTAAATATGATATTGTATTTCTATCTGTTTTATTTCCTCATTCAAGTGCAGCAACATTCTACTGAGACCTAGGGAGTAGATGTTTGGTTGACTTCATCTATGATAGTTAAGGTAATGTTATGGAATTTAGGGGTTAGCCATCTTGCTATTTATTGACAGCTTCTTGTGGTACCGCTGCTGCTGCCTTCTAACTGGACCAGTGGCTCTGCCAAAGGCTTAAATTAAACCTAATTTAATAGTGTTTTCATTTTAATAGAGGAGAAAGGATTGGCTGAAACTTCTCTGGTTCTCTGATGATAAGCTACAATATGCCAATCGTGAATGAATCCAAATGTTTATTGGTTTGAAAATCACTTTCTGCATCCTTTTAACCCCAATTTACTTGTATTAGATGGCAGCTGGATCAGGAGGAAGATTTCATGAGTGAGTGTTTATTACATGGCTATAGTGACTTCCCCTTTGGCTTCTATTCAAAATAATCAAATCGTGATTTTTTAGCATTTCATCACTATCCCGTCCCTGCCATTCTTCTTCGTCACATGTGTCAGATAGATGTAAAGAAGTTTTGTAAGGCTCCTGCAAGGATGTTCTTTAACAGATCAGGGCCATTAAGAAATATTAATGAAGGTAGCCTTAGAGACGTCCTTTATTCCTCATTCTTGTTATTGCCATCCCTAAAAATGTCAACATAAAAGAGGCTATAATGACATTCTTTCTTCTAATAACTACATACTCAGCTTGGCTTCAGAAATGTTTTTTGTACTAGCCTTTAAATCATATTTTTAAATAAGGTTAAAACTTTATGTTGAATCTATGTTTAGATTTAACTTATATATATTTTATGCCTGATAATAAATCTTTACCTTTCTGCAACATGAAGTAAGACATTCTCTATTAATGTCTTTGTCTAATTCTTACCTATGGCTGACAAGGTGTAAATGATATATGGAGCTTTTATGACCTATATAATGTATCGTCCCATTTCACCACAAGGACTTAAATAGAAAAGGCACGTGATGGGTTAATCAGTCAAGCTCACTGACAGTCATGGAAGTGTGAGGACCTTTCCATTTTGTCCCCTATGTTACATTATGCACCTTTTTTAGCTGCTGAATTTGCTACAAACTTTTTTTAAAAGGTACACATGTTACTAGTTTTGTTGTTTTTATTTTTTATTTTGTCATGGCATTACAATGCAATGTACACTTAGAAACAGGAAATAGTATTTTTAGGGAGCTTATAAATCTGTTGAGTAACCAATTTTGGTGGACATGAGCCCAGAATAAACACAAGATGTCTACTATGAGAAATGTGAATGGGCGCGGTCAAACTGCTGATTGGCGTCCAAAACAAAATTTCAAAATACAGCCCAAGAAATATGACGTTTTATAGACATATCTATCATGTCTAGACCTGCAAAAAAGCCTCATTTCTTAAATCCAATAGGAGGTCTGCCATTTTTGTTTGTTTGTTAAATAATTTGTCAAACCAGACATTCCCGGGGATCCCACTTGGAAATCACTTCTCATATGGGGTGAATCTAGTCCACTGCAAATATTGTGTACAGCTCAAAGAGATGAAACAATATTAAACTTGTCTATAAAATTCAAAGGGCATGGCAGGTCATCAAATTTTGATGCCAAGTTAACCTTGTGTAACATGTTTCAATTGGTTATTTAAGAATTGACACTGTGTGCTTTCACTTTGCAAAGCTGTTTCGACCATTCTGTGTCTGATATGAGACATCAAAGCTGCAGCTGTGCAACATCCCGACATTCACCACATCTTAACCAGCTCTGCATCCTGACTTTCACCAAACCCCAACATGCAGCTCATCCCAACATTCAGCAAACCACGACTTTCTTCACATCCTCTAAATTTGAGGGCCCTTTCAATGCTGCTTCAGCTTCGATGATGATGATTTTTTCCCCCTCAAAAATCCCCCAAAATCAGTGAAATTACACTTTTTCTCCTGGAACTTGACTCGTTGGTGTGTGCATGCATCTACTGACCTGTATCCTGGTCACAGATCTGCTCACATGGTTCAGTAGCCCTCTGGCCGCAGTAGTCCTGGACCCACTGTGTAGACGAGTTGGTTTGATAGTAGAGGGTTAGCTTGGCTGGATTAAGCCAGTTAGAAACATCCAGAAAGCTGCCCATGCTCACCACAAAACTACTTCCTGAAAAAAAAACAAGACACAACAGAAGATTTCTTAGCTTGTAAAGAAACTCCAAAAACAAGAAAAATGCAAGAAAAAGCTTGATTGTTGGTATTGTTAACAGCTCCTAGTTCTGACTGTATTACAAAACCCATTGGAATGTAGCTTATTCTTTTGTTTTCACTGTAATTTCAATTCCCCTCCTGACCAGGCTGAATTTAAATGAGAAAATTAAGACCTATAATGTGTATATTGATGAGATTTCCTTGGTAATTGCAGTAGAGGGGCTCAAGGAGTTTCACAAGTCAATCAGTAAATGCTCTGCTCATTGACGCTGACTTACCTTCCTTTTCTTACTGCTCCCAGGCCAATCGTTAACGTCTGATCACTGAACAAGATTATCCCTAATTGATGCCAATGACTTTTACTTCCAAATGGAGCCGAGAGGAGATTGGGCTTCAGCTCTCTGGTGAGCACAAAGATTCTTACAGCTTTATTGTGAGTTTAGTGCTGGATGTGGGAGGTAAATTTGGGGAAGTGTTTGCAGTAAGTAACAGTGTCTGGAATAAGAAACTCCCTATAACAAGGCTTCCTGGTCGAGCTTGCTTGAGTTTGCTTCACAGAACTGAATGATGTCTCGCTAATACTGCCCAAAGGTGAGGAATTTAATCAATAATTCAGAAGATTTTTTAAAACCTCATGAAAGCACTAAGTTTTTCTGCTTTTGAAAAAAGAAGCATGCGGTAAACGCCAAAAAGACTAAATTACACACATGGTTTTACAGGAAAGGCTCCCTAAAGCATCTCCGGGGTCAGTCTGACCAAAAGGTGAGCGTAACATGGCCTGTTCCTGCAACACTGCAGTTAAGTGGCAGCAGCCTCTCATTTGGTGAGAGAGAGGGGAGAATAACGGCTTCATCTCACACAGACAGTGATTATGGGTGGGTAGCTCTCAGACCTGTGAAGAAAAGCCCCTCCTGAGCAGTAAGAACATGGCTGAGTGCTGGCAATTGAACGGTGCATATAGTGGGAACTATCTGTACTGTTCTAGCATGTTTGTGTCATGGGGACAAGATAATAAAAGAAAATGTGCCTATCAGACGGTGATTTCTTCATTTAAACAAGTGCAACACTTAGCTCATAAAAGAATGAGCCCTTAATACCCACTAACAAATCATGTTAAATATTAAAGAATACCTAACTACATATTAGTTTGTGCTGTTCCACCTGTCTACCACTACCCATAAAAGCTCTGACTGATGCCTGAACTTGTCTGCTCCTCTGCCTCCAGTCACTCCGTACACCCCCAGTATACACAGAGCCCTTTATAAAGGCTCACTTTATAAAGGCTCACTTTATGTCTGTCAGATCCCACGTGTTGTCTTGCAGGAACGCTGGAAAGTCATTGTCCTTTTGCCTGCTGCCTGTTCTTGTCCTGACCTTACTTATATTTATACATGGCTTGCAGTTTGCATTTGCTTTGTTTGTTTATCTGTTGGATTTGTTTGTTTGTTTGCTCTGACTACCTGCCAGCTGCCGACTGTACGCCTGCCAGACCAATGGCTTAAGCCGACTTTTTATCACATCTGCTCTGCCTCAGGTGTCTGCTTTTCTCAGTCCAATTACAGTAGGCACAAGTTTGCAGAGTGAAAAAAAACAAAAACATAAAGGAGAAAGGTCTGTTTTCAGCTCCGTCAAGGTGCTTCACTTCAGGTTCACATTTTACATCTTTTTACGAACTAAATAAAAGTCAATTAAATTAGCTGGAACTCAAAACATCAGAACAAATTGGAATGTGCGCGATCAGTACGCGATCAAGGTTGTCAACCTCGCTAGTCGGCATTAGAAAATGTCAGTCAGTAAAACAAATTACTAATATTTCTATAAATGCAGGCTTGCAATGGAGGTTAAATGTTGAGTCTAAGCTGTAATGCAGCAGCCCGATACTAGCTTGGGCTGTAGCTCCATTAAAAGGCTACTGCCATACTGCTCTAATGCCTGGATGTAAACCAGCAAAGTGGACTGATGGCATCTGCAAGGAGGACAAAAGGCTAATGTTGCTAGCACTGCTAACGTATGCTGCACTCGGGAAAACAATTTGACATTTTTTATCTGCAGATGCAGTGATTTTTTTTGTGTTAAATGAATTGTGCTAAATATGGCCTTTTCTTTGTTTTTCCTACCTTGAGACTAGTTGACCAGTCTGAATTCACATTGGCATCTAACCGACAGTGAAATGAGTCGCCTATAGGAACATCCCTAGTTTGGAAAGAGCTGTACTTGTAGCGAGGTTGCAGTGTTAAGTTTCACTTCAAGATGGTCGAAAAGGTAAGGTCATAGAGTTGTCAAGACTAGGAAAAAAAAAAGATAATGTTGGTGAATATTGAGAATAACGGAATATTTCATGGAAGTCCAATCAATAGTGTTTGCTTTATCAGAATATGAGAACTAAACATTAGGGCAGGGGTCAGCTAAAGGAGCATCCAACACTCTGGAAAGCAGTTTTCGTGTGTGTTGAAGTGGAATTCTGCCACAATGGTAGTAGGAGGACAAAGATCAAGAGGTCACCAAAATCATAAATGTAAAGCTAAATATTGTTTTAGGATTATATATACCAGTTTGAATTTCCAAGAATGCAAAGTTGCAGTTGTAGAGATCTCTTGCAATGAACTTCTCTGTGTCAAAGAGGGACAAACAAACTTTTGGTATTTTGTTCAGAACCACTCGTTTATCCAAGTAGATTCACCAAACTCTCTGAACTGTACATACTAGTCATACAAAAACCTGTTTCAGCCTAATTGATGCCAGCTGTTCATAAGAAGGTTTGCATTTTCTTTATTTTATTTTTACATGTTTTTTTTTGCCCTCCTGTGAAATCTGCAGATTATTTATACGTGACTCATGCAACAAGTCTGGACCACTCATCATTTTTGTTCACATGAGAAAATACTGAGTAAAAAATCTTTTTGGGTCCATCTGGTAGAAGGGAAACCGTCATCATTTCCAAAAAATATATTTCAATGCAATACAAAGCAAAATCCATAACTACTTTGATGTTCAACAAAATACAAAGTGAGGGTGTTCAGCTTAGACATAGTGAAGCGGTATACTACAGAAGCTTGAGTTTTGTGTACTTTACTATTTTTATTGTGTGTCCAGGTGCACACAAATGTTGGATGGATGTGTGGGCGAACTAGAAAACGAGGTCCCAGCAGCAAGAGCACCTGATTGACTGATATGTGAATGCTGAGCTTTCAGAGATGTGGCGATCATCAGTTAAATTGCCTCAGCTTTTCACTCCTGCTTACTTCACTTTATTCCTTTCACATTTTCCAAAGTGTGCTCTTCTGCCTCACTGCAAAGTTTAGACTGTGGAATATGGACAATACAGAGACCTAATTGTATGGGAAGCTAATTTATATCACGTCTTCGTCTTTAGAAGAAAATGCCAAGTGATTTTTGACCTTCATAGCTTTAGTCTCACTTTTGTGGACTCCAAGTCCAGTTTTAGTCCATAAAAATGCCTTACATTTTAGTAATTACTTGAGTCAGCACACAAACTTTATGCCCCCCTTGCAGACATCAGTGCCCCAGTTGGGCCACCCCACTCAAAAAAGTCTGGACACGCCCCTGCATGGAGACGGTGAGAACAAGTATCCATGGCACAATTGCAGATAAGTGATCATAACTTTGGTTGTCCATCCCGAACAAAGCCAAAGTTTTCATCTGGTCATATGGATTTCACCATGTTTTCATTGTCACTATGTATACCATCTAAGTTGTCATCTCAAAATGTATCGTTCACATTTACACTGAAAGAAAAAACACTCCAAACCTCAAAGGGAATTTAAACAAAAAAAGTGCGGCTCAGTTATTATTCCCATTTTTTGTACGCTGTCACAACTATTAAGTAGGCACATTGAAAGCTGCTAGTGCAAAACCAGAGCCAAAAACAAATAATGTTTAATCCTCACTGCTCTTCATCACTCTGATGGCTCCAAGTGTCATTCAGCTGTTTGTTGAGATTATTGTACATTTTTTTCCATTGGGGACCCTTATTGTGTTGTCTTTATTTTCCCGATTTTCTACACATTTTTTTAGCTCTGACACACAATCTAATTTTATTTATTTTTCCTTAATGTGCATCTTGTGTACTTTATCAGTTGTGCAGAGGGGGCTTTTACTTTGAAAGGTGCTGAAATTGAAAACCACAAATCACAATTCAGGGCGTGGAAGTGTTACTGCGAGACATCTGTGAATAGAAACTGAGAACGCATGAGGAGCTGTCACTGCTTAACTCGCTCTCCTTCACAACAGCAAAATATGCAAAGTTAAATATGGCTTTCACTGTGCGCAACTAACCAACACTGTATTGCTGCTTTTGAAGGACAACCGTATTCAATCATGGCTTGAAAATACAGACAAACAAAGGCCTGTAATGACGGAGTATTGCCATAATAATAACATGCTCCACAAGCTACATCCATTCATTGTCTAACACAAAGACAAATATTGCCCCAGGCTGAGGAAGGTAGTATTGGATGCAATTCTACAATTCCTTTGGTGTAATATAAAACTTTCTTCCGTAAGTTTCATTCTGATTTATTTTCAGTTACCAGCCTCTTCTCCTTGCCGGCAGAATATCTCTCCTATTAAGAAATAAAAGCTTGAGGAAAAACTTGAGGCAATGAAGAAAAGCGACTAAACTGATTTTGTTTTGTCCTCACAGGCTTTTAGTTAAATATTCCGCCATGGTCTAATGAATGTGTTGCACTTACCGTCTGCGACAAAATGCTCCGGCACGTGGAGGGTGACCTTGACGGTGAGAGGGCAGGAATCCTGCGTGGCATAGACAATGGCAGTGACACATGTGCTGATGGTGATCAACGTCAGGGTGACCTTATTCAGAGGACTGTGTGGGTGCCCTAAAGGTGGAGAAAGAGAGAGAGAGAAAACAAAAGGTAAAGTGGAGCAGCTTGACAGGAGCCTTTTTTGTTTTAATAACTGCATTTGATCTACATTTCCCACTTTTGCACAGGCGCAGGAGGACACAACAAAATCTAAATCCTCCACTTAAGGCCTATACCTTTTTGAAAGTGCAGCCTTTAAGCCCTCTTAAATCCTTCAAACGGCAGATAATTGAACTTCTGATTTATGAATCTAACCCAGGTTCAAGTTGTGCCCGAGTGAGTAAAATATGACTTAGAATGCCTGTGCTCCTGCAGAACAGCCCAGATTAATTTGCCAGGGTGATATATGATCTTATTGCCACTGACAGGGTTATAGATTAGTTGTTTTGGTTGCCCTTTGGCTCTGTCGGGGGCTCCCATTTCCAAGCCAGAATATAGAGAATGAAATTAGCCGCTTAACCTCTGTCTAGTGGCATTTATCATGGGAGAGAAGTCGGGGCGTGTTTGAAAGGAGGTTTACCAGGGTGTAATATGGGGAAACGTAGTGATAGTGTTGGTTTAGAAATATTGTTTGAACTCAAATTTTACAGTTTGAAATGAATCGGCCCCGTGGAACCTCTGGAAAATGTAGTCCTGTTTTTGTTCTGACCTGGAAAAGACACCATACATCACAATGTCTTGGTATCTGCAGGCTTCTGATTCTATTTTTTTCTTGGAAGAGTGCTGCACAGTATTCAGCCTGCACCATCACTATCATCTCACTATGGAGGAAGCTGTTGGGAAACTCAATATAGTAGACCCATTCTTGTTTCGCTGCTCCTGTCCTTTAAAACAATAAAGGCTGAGCATTAATTTAGTTCAGAATGTGCAAATATGTTTCAGTTGAATGGAGAAATGTGCAAACCTTTTTGTATTGCAAATTGGGGAACATAATGATAATAGGAGATTGTTTTAGCCTAGAAAATACAATAAAGTAAGTTTCATTGTGATAAATAAGACTCAATTTACTTAAAGGAGCTCTATTATGGTGATCCATATTTAAAAACATACATATAATGTTACGATGTCCATTAAACCTCGGCCAAGTTTATTTAAACACAAGATATTTAGAGTTGTTGGCGTAATCCTTGGAAAGGGTTTCCTGCTGCTTTGGATGAGACGTTACAAGAACTTGGACGTTTTTGGGTGCCTTAACACCTTAACCGTTTGGTCCGTTTCAAACGAACCCTGGTGTGGCCCAAAGATCTGAACTCTGGGCCAGTTGAAAACGGGGGTCTCGATTAGTTTCCAAGTGCGGCAGAATTCGGTTCGCCGTAAAATGCAGTGCATTGTGGGTTGACCTTGGCTGTCTGTAAACGATGTTGAACAAGATTGCTGAGCATGGCTAACATTTGGATTGCTAACAACACCAGCCTTCGGTCCTCCTTCCAGGTTAATGTCCACATCCTGTTCTTAGTGTGGTTACTTATTGCTCCGGCCGATACGCCAGTTTAACCTGACACAGCCTACATATAACTTTATCTCCATTTTATAGATCAAAGTATTGACCGGAGGTACAGTGGTGGGTGGCTGCGGTACACAACATTTGACAGGTTTTGGTGTGCGCTTGACAAAGTGCCAAGGTGCAAGCTAACAAAACCAAATGAAAAATGCAACAACTTCACCCCTGAATCCACCAGACTTCATATGTAAAAGCGACCAAAGAGCAAAGCATTGAGGACATGCCCAGCTCTTTCAAGGACACGGCCAACCCGGAAGCTCACTTAAATATCCCTGTTACTGCAGACATGGCAGGTAAATGGGAGGAAACTGGGCATGTTTGGGACAGGGGCCTTAAAGAGACAGCAGCTGAAATGTTTCAGGTAGAAGCTGAAATGAGGAATTTCACTGACGTCTGTATCAGATACATAAGGAGGTTTTTCAGGTTTTTTAAAAGTGAGTATACTAGATCTCCTTTAAATGCATAAACGCATCCTCATTTATTAATCTATTTATGTGTCTTTTGCCTTATCGATGTATTTTTGATTAAAAGTTAGGGAGCAGTTTAATACAGCTCAAGGTCAAAACCAAGAAGTCAAATTCAGGACAGAGGACCCACCCGCTCTGAGTCACATATCACAGAATTGGGAAGCGAAAGGAACAACAGCTATCTACAGCAAAAGTGGCAGAGCAGCTAATCCCCTTTGGGGCTCGGGTGGTGTCACTGGGCTTGTGAAGGGGTCCCTCAATTACAGTAAAAGCCCACTGAGTAGACAAGAGCATGTACACTCACGATTGCAAACACTTTATGGCTGCAAACCAAACAGGCAGTCCGTGCGGGAATACACACAGAAACACTCCCAGCAAGGCATGTCGACGAAAAAACATCAACGAGAGTAAAGTTAAAATGTCCACCTTCATTTATTTCTCTCTACACATCTTTTAGAGAGAGCTACCCATTTTTTACACGGGCTGTAACTTTAACACAGATCACGCCTATGGGTTTTATGTCTCTCCCAGTCATGAGCTCATGACTGGGAGAGACAGGGAGTGCTTTATCAATAAAGTCTCAGTGAGAGCTGACAGTTCAGACAAGGTCCCTTCAGCTGTTTTTGTTTGTGAACAGTCAACCATTTTCTGTGATGAGTTGCTTTTTCTAAACACTCTTACCTTGCGGACATCATTCAGTTTGACAGTGGTTGAAGACTCTAAGGTCAGTCAGAGAGAGCCTCTTGTTTTCATAAACCAAGGCTTATGATCAATATCACCATTCTACAAGGAGCCTGTATAAAAGGTGGTAAACCAATAAACAACCAACCACCTTTGTATGCTCTAAAGATCCCATACAACAGAAAAGTTATTGTGATGAGGCGCCCCCTGTGGACAAAGTGATAAATCGTATATCTCTGTTGATTTTGGCAAGTACGTTCTTAAGTAATCTTTTATTTTCAGTACAAAAATCTCAGCCAACTTTATTTAAACAGCTCAATGTATCGCTCCTCAATAATCTTTTCTTAGGAAAACAATCATGGAAAATAATCCTGTTCCGGCAGCAGGGTGCTGTTTACAGTTTTAACGGACACCTACCCCCGCGGCAAGCATTACAGGCATCAAATTAGAAATAATCAATCTTGTCGCTGATTGTTTTGTTTGCTTTAATAGGTCATAAAGAGGCATCAATAATAATTACAATCTGTTTCATAAACAAGAAAAAAACACCTCCCAGGAGCTTTAATTTCAATAGCAACTAATCCCTCTAAGCAAGTAATTTATTTTTGATACTATATACGTGTCCAGTAAATCTAAAGAGCTAAAAATAAATACACATGATGAATAGAGCATAAGTTGGTAGGAAATTACTCGTGTTTTTACACTACAAATTGGTTGAAGTTTTGGTTTTGTGGTTTCTACAACAATTAATTGATAGTATTTTGGTTTTCTAGCTTTCCAAATTCAACTTCCTCTTTACGTTGATTGTCTTGCTTTTCTAGGTCATAAAAAAGCACTTTGAAGTATATTTAATAGCCAACCAAAAATGATTTACGGGCACTTGAAGGACATTTTCTTCCAAACGTTGCCTCTAAAGTATACTTTACAGAGACCAAACACAAGGGAACAAGAGGTGGGAGGATGCAGTTCTAATTCTTAAACCGAAAAGGATGAGACATTTATGATCTGTAATAGTAATTGTAAGAAGATTAATATGTGAAGCATGACTTGTTCTCCTCCTCTGACAAAGTATTGTATTAGTGTAGGCATTGGACATAACAGGGACACATTGATTTCCATTATTTTTCAATCACTTTGTGAACTCCCAAGTGGACGGCCACATACTAATTCTCTATTTCAAATTTCTCATCTTGGTCACACACTCACTCACACACAAATACAAAATCCACATACAGCCCTCAATATCACATATCACAGTGTGGTACAAGAGGCTGAAATCTTGCTTCCTATCACGGTAACATGACACATCTTTGCTCATCACTGAGCCCTCCATTTACATCGGCTCATGTATCTGTTTTGAGTGTCATTGAGCTGTGCCATTGAGATCACTTTAAACCCCATCGGGAATGTGCACGACTCCTTCTTACTTCCAGCTATGCTTACAATTCCAAAGATGTCTTGCTTCATTTCACTTAGCTATAGGTTGCCCCTCTATTATTCTCCATCATATTCAACCAGTGAATGGCTTGAATTCATTTGCTTTCTAAATGTTTTGTTGTATTTCCTTCCATCTTGACTTTATTGCCTTCTCAGCCAGCATGCAGGGGATAAGTGGGTTGCCCCCTGTGAAGCTTAATATCTTTCAAATGTAGTGCATTTATAACCATACGAAGGACGAACACCTGCGTTCCCTCTCACCTTTGCTGCGCCTTCTTCCTCTGTGCTGCTCTGTGTAAAACTTCATTTGGCCGTCATCTTCAGGCTCCGACCCTGATTCTCCTTGAGGACCAAACACACCTCCAGTTACTGGCAATGGGAAGATAAGAGAGAATATGTAAGAAGAAACACGGCAGGAACCAATAAATCAATGGTTAAAGTTAGTTCCAGATCAAAACATTCTGAATGAAAAGATGGCAAGTGTAAGTTTTTCATGCAATCAATACTTCAAAACTCTGGAGAAGACTGCATGAAAGCAAACACGTTCTATAAAATTTGCCAGAACAGAATAAAGAAGACGGTAAAAAAGTTGTTGAGCAGAATTATTAGTATGTACAACAAAATGGCCTTAACTATCAGTACAAGTGCAATTCAAATCAGTTAGGGTTCAAAGAGTTCATTAAATTCACGCTACATTGATGGGCAGGGCACTGAGCTCAACAAAGAAAATAAAACTCAACCAAGAGTTTGGGCATTGGTTCTTCATGAGTTGATTATTGCTCATTTTAGGAAATCTGATCTCTGAATTAAAAATTACATAAACTGCATATTTTTACGTGTGTTATGTGTGTAAATAAGTAACATTTGTCCTCAAATGCTATATAAAGCCTGATTAAATTACAAAGCCAGTTGGTTGTTTGCAGTATTGAATTCTTTTACATGTCAAACTCTTGCATCCATTCCAATTTTTCCAATTGAATCCTGCTCTGTCTTCTTTTATTCCCACTTTTCCCATTTCCAGTGAGGTTCTCCAGGGGCCAATTGAATGGCTTTTTACAATACTTAACTTAGTTCTGATATTTCACCCGATTTAAATCATATACAATTTTCCGTCTCTGCCAATATGCTGAAGATACTCTGCTTTATGTTTCAGTAATAAAATAGAATAGAATAGAATTACTTTATTGATCCCAAACTGGGAAAATTGTGGCCTTACAGCAGCAGGTTGCCCAAACACACAATAAGAGCAAATTTAAACACAACATAATATTAAGTACAAAGTAAATAAGCAATAAAAATATCAAAACTAAGAATGGGAATATATACAACCATGATTTAACTTAGCATTACTAGTCTTAAATATGAAAGATTAAATATAAATGTGCAAAAACAGAGTTGTAAATGGACAGTATTGACATAGGGAGCAGTCCAGAGCTGTGCAATCAGTGATACATAAGTTTAAGTGCAGGAGTGTAGACATATTATCAGCAGAAACTATTCAATATAACGGCGAGTAGACAGACAAATTAAGTGAACTTGAGTGCAGGGATAATTTGTAAATTTAACATGCGCAGAACAGATTACAGTAAGGAGACAGATATTATCATGATGACAGCTCAATGTTCGCAAGAGGTGAGCTGTTGTACAGAGTTATGGCCTTCGGTAAGAATGATTTCCTGTATCTGTCCTTGTGACAGCGGAGTTGGATCAGTCTGTTGGAGAAGCTGCTCCGCTGTTTCTCCAGTAGGGTGTGCAGAGGGTGCTCAGGATTATCCATAATGGATAACAATTTGTTCAGAGTCCTCCTCTCTGCAGCCTGTCACAGAGCAGGCCTGCTTTTAAAAAAATCAAAATAAAACATGGCATTTACCTTGGCATGGTATTTTTGTCTCTTTTCCCAATGCTAATGACTAGCAATGATTACGTCTCAGAAACGTGGGTTTGAATTAAAAGAATGCAAAGCTAAGGGTAAAAATAGTGACCATATCTTCATTAACCAACCCATTGTCTCTCTCTCTACCCTTTCAAAGTAAGTGTTGTGCACCTCTGAGTGTGGTTATATTTAGCCTCCATTTGGAAAGTAATGTTTTCCACTTTTCTTCACCCTTTCCCTTTTTTGCCTCACGTGTCCACCAGTGTTGTTAATTCGTCGATCATCACCAAATCTCTGGAGCTCAGCTTACTAATCAAATTGGGTCCCATTCCCAGAGGGACGTGAATGTGTGCCTGTGTGTGTTCACTTCCATGCTTTAGTCAGAGTGAGGACGAGAGAGCAAGGCAGTGAAAGTTAAGAGGCTTTGTCTGTGCTGCCTTGCCACTGCAACATCAAAACACACATCCCTGCTGGCTGCACAGGGTCTGCCTCAAAGTGATAATTGCCAGGGATTTGAAAAGTGTTAAGCCACTGATGGATAAATAAGTAATCTGAAATAACCAAACAAGTGTTGATGACATTGCACTTAATTCAAAACTTGATATAAAAGAAAAATGTTTCCAAGGGACATTCTGCTAAATATGTATATTAGTCTTAATTCTCCTAACACATTTTTTTTCACGTTAAATGAGGTTGTTAGGCTAAATCACAGCCAGAAAGTGTCTTCATGCTAATACATTGCATCTCATTTCCTCATGGTTGTACACATATTTTGCTTGTATAATCCCAAGGATCACAGTGATTACACTTCCTAATCTCCCGGAGTGGAAAGGGGATATTGGACAGAAGGAAAATCAATGCTTTTCTCTTGGCAATGAAGGAGCCCCTAAGAAGAAATGGTTTAGTTGTTGACAGCAAATTAAAACAAAGAACATTTCCAATTGGGAAGGTGAGTCAATACTCATACAAATGACGTGTTAGGACAGTTGGTAATGGCGGGGACAAAGCAAATGGTTGACTCCCACAGGAATGACTATGTGGCTTCAAGTGAAAGGGTCGTGATAATTCTGACTTTCAGTTTCTGTCTGTTCTGGTATATAGTAATTAAAATGCATTGAAATTTAGACACAATGGGGATTCATGGAATATATATATTTTTTTGCACATTTGTTGATGATTTGTCTCGTAATAAGTCATTGCAGACCAAAAAACAACTTATTTCTACAGTTTATTCACAGCATTCAGATCATTTATTTTAGCAGTGTCCGGTGACCTTGACTGACACCCACCTCGGAATCGGTTTCTGCTCTTAATAATTACTACTTATTAACTATCAGTCTCGTCAATTAGCGTCTTGTTTACTTGTGTAGGTCATATAGAGGCATCAGTAGTGATTTCAGTCTGTTTAAAAACCATCTAAAAACTCCTCACTGGAACTTTAATACAGCCTGGTAGAAACATCTTAAGGGGGTACATGAGGACGCTCCATCAGCCTGTTTTTATTCATCGTGTAATCGATTCTTTTATTCTGCACTTCATTCCTTTCTTATTAAAAGAATTTTATTGCCAACCATGGAGCAACATATTTCCTCTTCCTTGTTCACTGGACACAGCCATAATTCCTGAGCAAATGCCTAGCATTGCAAGTAAAATCCCCCCCACCCCACCCCTTTTACTCACTTCATAAACATTATGTCATGAAAATCGGCCTGCACCATAAAGATTTTAGACATGATTAAAAGTTCTATTAAGCCCGTGTAAAATTGCCCACGGAAAGCTGTAGTCATTCTTTTGGTCGGCTGCACTTAAACAGGTTGAGAGAGTCGAGAGCTGGATTTGGAGTGCGAGACTCTGGCGGTATTTGGAGAGTGGCGCCAAGGCAATGTGGTGTAAAATTGGTTCTGAATTTATGCATCGTGTTAGAACATGCCCAGAGAGGTGACAGATGGAGGCAGAGACAGACTGAGAATGAGAGACAGAAACTGAAAGTCGAGGTAATATATATATATATATAAAAAAAAAAAAAACAGAAAAGAAGAACAACAAATTCACAGATCAGCCTGAAAACATTCACATGGCTGGAAAAAAAAGGTGTTACTTTTAACATCTCTATAGAAACGGTTTTAATTTTTGAAGCACAGTTACACATTACTTTGCCAACATGTTCTCATGGAGGTGCTATTTATACAATAACTGTAAAAATCAAGAGTTTTGGTTCATGTTCAAACTTTCTCCATGAGATATTTTTCTTCTTCGTAAGCTCACTTTCATTTCACTCAGAATTTCTTTTCACATTTTGCCGTTCCCTTTTGCAATGACTGAATATTGTGTGGCTCAATCTTTATCTCACCAATAAATGCATCATTCAAAGGTTGTTTTTTTTTTCCTTCTCTCAGGGCCTCCAATCAGTAATTACCGTCAGTGTTTTCAGCCTTCGGTGCAAAGAGGTGCTTTAGGTCTAATCTTAGAATTCCAGATATCTCCATCTCTGCTTTGAATGCTACATTAAAATAAAGACTACCAAAAACCCGAAGTGTTCTGAGTGCTGTCTTTACATTTGATTTGGACCTTGAAAGACTTTCACAGTGGGAATAAGTGCCTCCGATTAACAGGCAAACGTGTCAAACTGTGAGAGTAATTCAAACGTTCTTTCTGAAGATCAATGTCGGACCGATCTTACAGTGCCAGGTTCCAAAAATAAACTGTTTCATTATTTACTTCTGATTGATTCATAAATGTTACATGCAGCAATATGTCAGGTTTGGGTATATGTTAAAATGAGGTTTGTATATAAATATGATCGGTGCTTTATTCTCTAACTTATTTTAGTGTGCGTAACTTTAATTTGCTCATCTTACTTCCTTTCCATTTTCAATTGAGACCCCCCCCCATGGTGATACATTGTTGTCAATATGTATAAACTTTCTATTAAAGGAAGGGTTGGTAATTTCCTCCAGATAAACTTTTTCAGATGTTGGTTAAAATTGTCTTTAGGTCCTTACAGAAATTAATAACTCATGTTCTCTGAAAAAGGAACGAAGAAAATCCATCATCTGTAGCAGTTGTAAGCCTGTAAAAAACTTTGACCAATGTCTGCCACCAGGTACTAATTTGAAGAACCAATCAGATGCCTCCATGTCTCCCTGCTCGTTCTCTACCCCTTGCGTGCACTAGCCCACACTCAAAGCTGATGACAGAGTTTATTATACTGAGTTTGTCGTTGGCCGTTGTTAGTAGTAAAACAATCAGGTTTTTTTTTTTACATGTATTACGATAAAGTTTAGTGTTTCCTTACGACTGAATGAGGGAATGCTACTTTCAAAATCATGCTAGTTTTGAAAAATTACCGACCCTGCCTTTAATCTTTGGCTCAGAACTTAAGATACACAGGAAAAAGGAAAACTTTCACAAACTTTTTTTTTTTTTTTTCTGAGATGTGACGCCTGTTTTTTTTTTTTTTTTTTTTTTGGATGCTTGTGCCTTCTTTTCAACACAGTCACCCTTAGCAACAACAGCTGCATTTCCAAAAGAGCCCACTGTCATCAGAGGTTGAACTCAGGTGAACAAAGGACTATGATGTAACCCGATTTTCAACCGTGAAAGTTATAAATAAAATCTTTCACAGACTGGTAGTGACTGAGAAGAGGGAAGGGTGTTCTGTCATATGATTCCTGAGGTGTTGATTCAATTAAAATTGGGATTATATTTTCAGTTTGGCAACCAACGCGGCCGACTTATTTTTGGATATGTTCATCAACCCTAACCCCTTAAAAGCCCCTCCATGAAATGAGGACAGGCTGAAATGTCCTCACTTTGCAAGGACATCCTCCACTCTGAAAGTCTCAAGTATAAACACTGTACCACTGAAACAGAATGTTAATACACTCTGCAGATGCACGCCATGTCAGTACCATTTACACTCTCGACCTGACTTAACACACATGAAAGCGCAGCACAAATTAGCCTTCCATTAAATCTGCACTTTCAACCTGCATCGAATTAGGGTCTGATTTGCCAAGGCACGAGCTAATTGCACGGATCAGTAACTCACACGACCTTCTATATTCTTTGTTGTGATGCTGTAAGAGAAGTCCACGTTTACAAAGCACTGAATTCATCTCGAGCTTTTCAAGGTTTGATAATCGGTGCGGCTGAGATGAACTCATGGTCAAAAAAGACAGACACTGCCTTAAATGTTAAAATATTTATTAAGGGAGAGTGACAGCCCCAGTGCATTAGTAGCTCAGTGAACATCAAAATCAATTTCAATTTGAAAAACTACACAGCCACATATCTTTTAATGTTCTATGTGAGCATATTTTCTTTTTAAGAGCCTGACCGATTCATCAATATTAGCATATTCAGTGACTATTGGTATCGGCTCTTTAATTGCAGATATGCGCCGATATTACTAAATTTATTCACCAGTCAAACAGCATTTTAATTTGAGTTTCATATTACACTAGCAGTTCTATTTCACCAGCAGAGTATGCTGTATGGATTTCAAGATTTGGGGGCAGCTGTGGCTCAGGTGGTAGAGTCGGTCGTCTCTAAACTGGAGGGTTAGGGGTTCAATCCCCAGCTCCTGCAGCCACATGTCCGATGTGTCCCTGGACAAGACACTTAACCCCAAGTTTCATCAGCGGCGTACAAATCTGCATGAATGGGATTAGTTTGGGATTAGCCACTTAACATAGCAACCACTGCCATCAGTGTTTTAATGGGTGTGAATGTGTAGGTGTGACATGTCAGAAGACTAGTAAAGTGCTATACAAGCTCAAGTCCAATTACCATTAACAATATATCTTGGTCTGGTAATATTTCTCAGTGCAGCTCCTTTGCACATTTTGCTGTTATGTTTTCACCTGTCTGCGCACTCATCGCCAACTTTCTTTCATATCACCTATGCAGTTTGGCCCTACAAGGAAGTTGTAGGGCCAAACTTCCACTTCCAAAGCTGAGGTGCAGTTAAAGCTGATCCTGTGGTTTTATGTCCTAAACTTTTATTATGACTTAACACACATTTTTGCTCATCCCACCCAAAATAATGTATTTTAAATCCACAGGGCACTGAAAAACTGAGCATCCTTTTTTGTATATATTGTATTAATGTGCATATTACAATGTGTTTCATCCGTATTTGGATTATTTGGATATAAACATTGGGACTCTCCTGGAGCCCACTGAGGGTCTGACTCACTCAGCTATCTGAAATTTGTTGCGCATGCGTTTTTTTCTTATTTTACGAACACCTTCATTTAATGCAAAGTCTTCACATACAGAATGATTGAAAAACTTTGCAGCCTTTAAGACTTTCTGACTCAGGCCCCATGTCCATGTTGTCATTTTGTTCCTTCATTAGTAGCAAAGGAACCGAGTATTTGCATCAAGCTAAAGCCAGAGTAAAAAAAAAAGTCATTTGCATGATCTCTCCTTTAAATACATTCACAGAAAGGGTAGAGTAACATTTCACTGATCACACAAAAGAAAAGGTGTGTTGACAGATGCTGTGTGAGTGTATTTGATCCATGACAGGTGAATTGTGCTCCCAGGCTAGGGCTCAGGTTTGATAAATAGCACACAGAAGAATACGTCTCAAACAAGGTGAAATAGTCTTTGGAAAACTGGCCCTAGGTATTTTCTATTTCACCGCTTCACCACATTTCCTCCTCTTTCAGTCTATTTTCTTTGTCTTTATCTTCCTTTTTTTTTTTACTCCCGCAGCGGTAATGCCTTCAAAACTGAGACCCATAAAACATCAACTCCCAGAACGCCGAGGCTAAACTGCAGCATGTCAGTGCTACAAATTTCAATTACCAGAGCATACCCATCTCATTTTTACAGTCCCTCTTTCACAATCCTGAAGTCCTTTGGATAATTTCAGAGTCCTTATGGTCTATTTTCACTTTCCCATACCCCCTCCTTTCCAATTCCATCTGTTTTCCTACAGAACAATGCTACTCAGGCGAATCCCCCCCCCCCAATAAACATCTCATGTATCTACAGTTTCCTCTTTAATGTAATTAAGTGTTCTTCAATCTACACCTCACAGTTTGTCAAACTGAAAAAGTGATACATAATTCATTACAAACTCCTCTCAGTCTCCCAGTCTGACTTTTTGATTTCAGCAAAGCAAAGGGACCTGCTGGCATCATTAACATTCTTCTCACCGATGACAACAGAAAATGTTTCCGTGCATAAATGCACATTTCTGTCAGACTGGAAAATCACACTTTACTTCAATGTTTTCAATGTTGGGCAGGAATCAAATGACAAACACAGACAGAAAGGAATGTATATCAGGAGGTTTACTGGGCCAGGAACAAAACGTTGAAGTAATGGAGGAATGTAAATTCTAATACAAAGATAATTGAGAAGATTTTAAAAACAATGACATTAAAATTGTACGATCGCACAGCTTTTTGGTTCACCATTGTCCTATAAGCACACAATCAGTTAAAAAAAAGCACATAGATACTCTTAAATACAGAATATAAGTCACACACTTTGTGATACTGACTGTTGTTGCCATGTGGATTTTGCAAGTTTGCTAGCTAAAGGTACAGTACTCTCTCAGCCTACAGTAATTTGGTTAGTAGTGAAGTATGGACAGACAGCCTGTGACTTATGGACCTATAGTAGTGCTGCTCATCTCTACTGGCCTCTTTAATTGAGCAAGTTTTTGAAACAAACAAGCCCATGAGGTTTATTTACTTAACTGCCTGAGTTACCTCAATTTTCTATAAATTCATGATTATGACCTAATGAGAGATACAAAGCTGTTCAATTTCAGGGTCGCGTGTAGTGGGTGATGGTGGCAGCTACACTTGCTGTCATGACGACGGGCGTATATTGGTTGCACAATTATATAGAACACAGCCGACTTTTTAGATGAAAAAAAAGGATTGGAAGTGCATCTTCAGCACCGGATTTTACCTTAATTGGCCAAAGTAAAGATATCTTAAACATCTGAGAAATGATTAAAGCCAGTTGGTGTTTTTAACAAAATGTAAAATTGTGTGTGTAAGACACACTTGTAAAAACTTTATCTATCTCAAGCTTTACCACCGACATGCACCTTGATGGCAAGTGCAGCCACCATCATCACCCAGTGCATGTGACTTAGCTCCTGGGTTGGGTAATGGATAACAAAGGGTCAGAGACAGTTCATGTTAGATGGAGCACATACACTAGAAGAGATAATAAAAAAAAATGTAAAAGAAACCAAAGCTGTGCAGTGGAAAAGGAAAAGGAAAATTTGAAAAGTGCTATGATGATAATAAAAACAAACAAACGTCTGTCTGCTGAAATAATACACTTACAAATATGTTGAGGATATCAGAAATATCCACAGGGGAGAGGGAAGAGTATGAAGTAGACTTTTTTTTTTTTTTTTTAACTCAATTCCTGTAATGAGAAAAACTAATGGTTATAGAAAAGTAGGGAGATGAGGAGATGAGTTCAATTTGAATGGTAAAAGCTAATCATCTCCAGTATAAGAAGAGAACACTTCAAACACTGGTAGAAATTATGATATACTATTTCACACAACGGCACCAGAAATAAGCAGCTCTCACCATCAAACCTTGTGAACTTCTCTTCTCCTTTGGTGTACTTTTATAAAAGCAGTGATTGCATTAGACTCTTTACCCTTCAGATTGCCATGAATTTTGTCCCACGTTGCGAGCATAGCAACTGGTTCCTTAAAGTAAGCCTTTCAAATTTGAAGACTTTTTGAGAAGAGATATTTACGTTGTTTTGGGAGCCTATTGGTGTGTAATTCTTGTTTTCGGTGAAGGTATACCAAAACAAATATCTCCAGTGTTTCCCCTACCATTATATTAGGGGGGCGGCCCGCCCCCCCAACGGCACCCCTCGCCCCCCTTGATGGTCAAGTTCATTTTATTTTCTATATAGCGCCAGATCACAACAGAAGTCATAAGGATACCTTTCCTATAGAACAGGTCTATACCTCGTCCTTTTATTAAACAAACTTAACAGCCTCATGCAACTACACAATAATAAAAAGTCTGTAAGAAGCATCAGAAAATAAAGTAGTCGACTTAGTTGACTTCGGACTTTTCTGGGCATGTCTCTCTCTCTGCCGTTACTCAGGGGATGCGCTGTTAGCATGCTGCGTTCAGGGGTGCTCAGACAATGAGAGACGCATTCAGGTACGCTCAGAAACGGCAGTAGCAGGAACAACTCGCAACTTACAGATATATTTTTTGGATCAAAAATAATTGATCATTTCAAAATTATTATTTTTTTAACGTGGTTCTCTTACTGGTTCAAGCTGAATAGCCCTGTTGTATGCCAATATTTCAATAAAAAATAACACACACCACTGTAGCCAATCGGAATTGAGCAGCCGCTATGAGTAACAATCAGGGCTAATGTTGATTAAAGGCTCAGTTTCTGCCTGAACGCCATGCCAATCAATGTACTCAACAGAAAACAAAATACAAGCTAAATTTATTTACAGATGAATAACAAGCCAAACAAACATACATTCAGTATACACAGCAGGTGAATTACTGCCCGGCTGGGCGCTGGTTGTTAAGTAGTGCCAGAGTGTATGGCAGTGCAAGGAAGGCTGAAATTAATAGTGTATGGATTGAACAATAAATTATAAATTGGGGTTAGCTTCAGAACACAACCATGGAGTTGAGCTGCCAGGACACAAAGTCCTCAGACATCCTTCAGCTGGCTGAGGAGATGTTTGGCTGCACAGGGCCCTGAATGCACATAGCCAATCAAAAGGCAGCTGTATGGCTTATTATGTACAATACAGTAAACTGTATTACAGTAAATGGTTCATTCAGGTTGGCAGAAAAACGTAATTTCCAATTGTGGTTATCCAAACTGCAAAACTATATACATACTGTAGATCAAGACTTTTTTAAATGAAAGGGACAAAGACAGTTTTTCTTGAAAACCATGGTATAATTATTAAGTCTTCCCCATAAATGAAAAGCCACTGAAACAGTTGATATAACCTCAGGTATGCTTGCATTTTGTCGGTTGAACACATTTTTTTTAGCTACATCATTGTACACAAAACTTTGGTGATGGTGTAACAAAACGGCAGGCCTCATAATTTATAAGGTTTTCACCCGGAGACAAATTTCCAAATTTTTCTCTATTGGGCCCCAAAAAATAAACAAAGTAATTAAAACCAATGTAAACACCAAACTCAAATTCAAGTCAAAGGCGACTGATGTTGGAGCCTCAAAGGCTGTCAGGACGGTCTACCAGCAAGCAAGATGCAGCTAGCTTATTAGTAGGTGCTTAGCTTGTTTTAAGGTAAGAATTCCATCAGTATTCAACTTCCAAAAGGTTATTAAGTGTAAAAAGAGTATGAGTACCTTAATCTGTATATTATTAGTATAGCATGCTCACTGCATCTTAATCTGTATATTATAATCCTAAAAACACACTTATTTTGTAGCATTACTTATTTATAGCATTTATTTATATTTATTGCATCCCATTAATCCAGCCATCCAGATTTACCTAATAATTCACTTTTTTTGTCTACATCTGTAAATTTTGCAATTACTGTACATAGCACAGACTCTTGCACTTTCTGCTTATTTGCACTTCTGGTGAGATGCCAAACCTCATTTCGTTACTCTATACTTGTATATGTGTAATGACAATAAAGTTGAATCTCATCTCATCTCATCTCAAGGTGTAATAATTGTGAGAGGAATTTTTACAGATGAGGGTGAATAATACTGTTAGTGTGAAGACAGTGTTTTGTGTGACAGGTGGCTTTTACATTACGGTGTGTTATGTTTATAATTACTGTCTGTGCCTGAGTTTGCACTCTCATTTAATTCATGCAAATGTGTGCATGTGACTCAAACTGCTTTCACACAACTCCAATATGACCTCGCTGACTTTTGAAACTGTCTGAGCAAGACGAACTGCTTTGACTTGTGGCTGTTCAACTTCAAGCTAAATGTCAGCCCGTATTTGTAAACTGCACTGTATATGCTTTTGTATGTGCATATTCACCCTGTGTGTGTGTGTGTGTGTGTGTGTGTGTGTGTGTGTGTGTGTGTGTGTGTGTGTGTGTGTGTGTGTGTGTGTGTGTGTGTGTGTGTGTGTGTGTGTGTCTGAATACATACATCTTTGACAATGTGTTTGTGAGTAAATTAAGCTGACAGCAACACCAGTCCCCACATGGCTCAGCAACTGGTAATCACATTAAGGCACAGCTGCATTCGGCAGTCAGGCTTTCTGACACCGGAAAGTTAAATATTTTCAACTCGAAGCCAACACAAAGTGACGTCTACATCTTCATACAGGAGTGAGAGTATGTAAATTTGTCATTTATAATGCACTGACAGCATCTGAGAGCCTGTAAGAGCAAATTTGGGAAGTCGTATTCATTCACTTGTATCTCTGGAACACTTGATTAAAAATGTATGTCAATGGATTTGAATACCAGTTTGCAAATTAACTGCATCCTCTAATATTCTAACTGCAGGCAACTGTGTGGAAATGTCATTACGTGTAATTTCTGTGCCCTCTGGACAGGACAATGTTTCATATTAGCCAATTGGTTTGCTTTTTTCAAAGACATCATAATTAATTGAGTTGCTTTCATATCCGGTTAAAACACCTCAAAGTTTGTGTGAAATTTTGATCATGATTTTATGTTTACTATGTATTCAAATTTTACAAATGAAATCTCGCTCAAAGTTATAATGTAATAGTTGCAGTAGTGGATTCATCACCAGGTATTTTCATAATTAATAAATTAGACAAAGCAAGCAAATCAAAATGAACCTTTTTTTTTTTTTTTTTTTTTTTTAGTTGTGGACAAACATATTGAAGGATGGCATTTTGTGTTGTGAACTATTCCTCAATTCAGGGGTAATATCCTTCGAAGTTGACCGAGCTGAACTGGTCCGATACAATCTAGTCTACGGAGGATTTCCTGTTTGTGTCTCCAGTTGTTCCCTCCCTTACCGTTCCCCCCTTAGTGCTGCTCCAGTCGCCTATGGCAACCCCGACAGCTGCATCAGAACAAACAAACATAACCATCGTCACTGCATGAAAGCCCCTTGTTATAGATAGACTTAAGTGTGTTAATTGGCTCTGCCTCGCAGAATAATTATTGTTTTAATACATTTTACAACCTAGGATTGCTTGGGTTGTGCTTTGCCAAAGTCTGTTGTTGGGTCGCTGGGCCTTCAAGATAAACATGTGTTTCTCTAGTCAGTCTGTCTGATGGCGATTAAGCGGCAGGTTGCTTTCTTTCCCCTAAATAAGTTGTGTGTCACTGTCAGAGTCTCAAGAACATGGTCAGGGTTTTATGGCCCCATCCATTCTTTTTCAAACTTTTGAGTGAGTAAACACCAATTACTTAAAACTGTTTTTCTGGCCCACTTTAGAGTCCACCATCTTGTTTGACTGTGTACCCAATTAATATTTGTATATGTCAGGCCATGAAGGACGCACCAGATGGATCCTTTGTGGTCCGGGGAAAAGAAGGACGGATTTGTTGGCCATATTTGAAGGAGCCTTTGAAATGGGACAGCCCTCTCCGCGCCGCTGTGATGCAATCGGTTTCGGAAGAATGGATGCAGCCCCTGCACTGGGACACAGCTTCAGTCTGCCCCCCTCAAAAGACACATTCCCACTTCCCAAGGTCCTTTATCAAGCTCCACGACTACACCAGATGCCCTCAAATGTCCCTCTTTTCTCCATCTCAACACCTGTTCCCTATTCTAATGAGCCCATAAGTGTCCTGACCTTCCCTACACTGCTGACCCGTCTCCACTGCTATAGACTCTTTCTATTGTTTGCTGAATTGCCCCATCTTTATTACTGCCTTGTTGCTTTGCCATGCATGGTTTACATTTTCCTAAGTACTGGACCTGACCTGCCAGCCTTTATTTTTTTTAAACAGCTTTCTTGTCTTCTTCTCTACCCATACCTGCTTTTAAGTCATGTTATTCACAAGCAATTTGCATGTAATCCTTTACGATTGGGTCCTACCTTCCTGTGGTGTAGTGATGCCTGAAGAAGTGGGTGCATTCTTAATTTTCCCCAAATGATTTTTTTTTAAGTGTCCCCTCCAGCGGGGGATAAACAGCCTTGCTTACTAACAGTAACATAAGACTCCTCTTGAACATTTAGTTAGTCCATGCTAGCCAATTATAGACAGAGTAGAAATGGTCATCCCTTCAGCACCCTAGGAATTGCAGCATCCTACCGAATATGGTCAGTCAATTAATGGTGTCAATCTGTTGGGATTTAGAAGTGGGTATACCCTATGGAGACTGATAAATAAGTGGGTATACTCTGTATACCTGCACTACACCACTGTGCCTGACACTTGAGACAATTTGGGGCTTTTGAAAAAGACTTATTAATAATTTATCATCACTCCCTTACGTTTTTGTTTGAGGCCAAACAACTTCTTTATGAATCAAAAGTAAACATTGGATACATCAGAATTGGTAATAATTGTTTGTTGTACTCTATGATGATTTGAGGAGAAGTGTTTTTGTATTATTTTATAGAAAGCACAAACACAAGCAGTCCTGGAGGGGGTAGGGATCTGGAAGGAAGGCCTGCGGCGGTACATCTACAGCCCGGCTACATCTAGCCTAGGGGATACAATATATTGGAAACCAGGAAATCAGAGATAGGAGGAAATCCTAGGTGGTGGAAAGTGTGTTTTGCTTTGCGATTTCTGTCTGTCCCTGTTTATTTTCTGAAGTTGAAGCCGCATATTGTTAAAGGATACCCGCAGGTTAGTCACGGTGGTCTACCTCCCCTTGTCTTTGTCTTTGTCCGTCTCTCACTCATTCGTCTCCTCGTCTCAGTCTCCCACTGCTCTGTTTGACAATCCTAAAGCATCCCAATCAATACTCTTTCACTCTGCTGTTGCACTTTGTATTTTTTTTTTTATAGTCGGCGCACTCACAAACACAATCCTATTATACATAAACAACCGGGGCAGGCTGAAAAGTTATTACAGGGGGCATCACAATATAAGCACCGCTGACACATTTTACAACGGAAATTTATGAGTCGCTACCTTTTACAAGGGAGAGGAAGGACTTGAAAAGGTGGGAGGCCTAACAAGGCACCACTTGCCTCTTGTACTCAAGTGGGCCTGGTATTTATTCACTAACCTCTATATTCTTTTTATCGTATCCCCTCTGCATCGAGAGCAAACCCCGCCAATTTGGAGCTAATAAGCAAATGGTAAGTGTGTGTGGGCCACTTATGGATTTTAGATATGTGATCGCTGAAAAGGCGTGACAGCTTGTTATGGGTAATTATACATGCAGTAGCCCACTGCACCTCGTTGTATGTTGTTTTCTCACCTTTTATTAAGCAGCTTGTGCAGTGGTAACGACACCAAGGGGGGGCATAGGAGCAACATTTCTGTATTTAAAAAAAAAGTAAATAAGTGCTATTAAGTTGCTATTTAACCAGGTTCGTCCCATTGAGATTAAGAACCTCTTTTCAAAAGGGACAATTCCTTACTGCACAGCTTAATTTAAAAGTTTGACAGTGTATGCCTAAAAAAGTCCACAATCTACTTATCGTTAGGCTCCCGAGTAAGTTTGCTCTATATTTTAGACTGATGAAAAGATAGTAGATCACTCTGCAGGAGAGTCAGGTACTGTCTGCTTCACAGGGAGTTAAAAGGTCAGAATAATGTAGATGTAGCTCCACTGATGGGAAAACCATGCTGTGGCCTGATATTATGAAAGCAGTCCTAAAATGAAAAGACAGCCACTGCAGGGAGGCTGACATTAGTGGTAGAAAAAAAAAAAGATTCCCCATTCCATTACGGCTATCTTTCAAAGGAAAAAAGAGACAGATGTCCTTTTAATACAACAGGTAATTTTTTTTTTTGTAATAATCCAAAATGGATTACAGCTCCTGCAAGGAACCTTGGGCTTTATCAAATTTCCTGACCCAAGCGGGGGATAAACGGGCGATGTATCACTTTACTGACCTTGTCCTGCACATGTTTAAGCCGTTATTTCTAACACAAAAAATCCTTCCATACTCTTAATGTCTAACATGCGACTAAAAGTGAATCTTTGGTGTGGAAATTGAAAAAGAAGGCTGTTTTTACAGCGTGTTGTTAATCGCATGGTCTGACACTTGTAGAGGTTAAGGACATTAAATTAATCATAAAGAGATCAGTGTTATCGCTGATGGTCTCATTAGGTTTTTTTAAGTCATAAAGAGGCTTCAGTGATACTTTCAGACTGTTTCATGACAAGACAAAAACAAATGACCAAAATAATCAATTTACTTTGGATGTAGAAGTCTAAACAGGAACACGCATCACTTACTAATGTTCTATTTTGGTCTAAATCTCACTGCCGAACTAGAAGAGATGGTCTAGAAGTAAAGGCTGTTAGTTTTAATCACTCTATTTAAAATAGCTCGCGTCAGTGTGGGATTTGTGTGTCGCTCAAAAAAGAAGAGTCAAATTATCCGGAGTCAAATGAAATTTGTAATTCAAAGGCAATGACTTGAACAAGCAGTGGATATAACCATTGGCAGACACCGTCCTGTTTTGATGGAGGTTAAAGTCGTTTGTGGCGCTACTTTCTATGCATGTGATTTGTCATTTATTTTCTGGTTGGACCTCTAAATTATTCATACACTTTATTTGCAAAAAAAAAAGAAATCCTATCACTTCTCCACCATCAATAATACCAAACCAAGAAAGAAAAGAAAAGACGCTCAATACCACACACAAAAAAAAAAAAATCACCTGCCTCTTGAATATAAATGGCACTGCTGTAGGCAACATGAAAGACTATCCCCAGACACTTTGACTCAAAGTATCAAAGAGTGTTGTCCGGACCAAGCGCGGTATCAACAGATCAGACTCGAAGGTGGCATGTAAAGAACCATGCTGAATGTGCGACCGTGGCTGTTTATCATTGGTTATAAAAGGGACTGAACGTGACCTGCATCTATTTTATGTCAGGCGTTTACACATGCAGTACACCCAGTTTCATAAAGGATGGGTTGCATTAATGGAATGTTGGACAAAATGTATTGTACGTGAAAAACACTACCCTGTATCTTAGGAATTATAGGTGTAAATTCTGCATTCAATTACATTGTGCTGGCAAAGGTGTTTGCTGCCTGCATTCTTTTCCCCAGGAAGTAATTTACTCCATCTCATTAAATGAATGAAGTCACAGGGAAAGGGATGGTAGCAGTTGAATCTGTGGGTTGTTGGCTTTGCCAGCACGAGCCATTGATATGGAGGTGTGGATAATTCACCTCCAGAGCAATGCTGACATACCCTTTAGCAATATTATAAATCTGTACCGGTATATTTTATTTAGACATGTCTATTGCTGCTACTGTGTACAGTATATTATTTGTATATAACTTCTTTATTTTATTCTTTGTATCTGTGTGCTGTTCAATCCTTTGGTGTTGCCTGCTGCTGGAATCTGAATTTCCTGAGGGAACCTTCCCAAGGGATTAATAAAGTTCCTATCAATCTATCTTTCTATCTATCTAGCAAGTCATGTAACCCCTTTACTTGTGTGGGGATCTCACTATTTAGTAGGGCTGGGAATCTTTGGGTGTCTCACGATTCGATTTCGATTCTTGGGGTCAAGATTTGCTTCAAAATCTATTTTTGATATGGATTTTTTCTGGATTCAAAGTCTTGAGGTTTTGACCGATAGGCTAGTTACCAAATCTCCTTATAATGATAAAACAGAACACGTTAGCTCGTCTGCAATGGTTGCCTTGAAAACACATTTGGGGTTGCGTAGGAGATCAACAAAACATTCATGATGGATTATAGAGGGACAGGGGTTTAGGCAGAGACAAGTAGTCTTCAAAAGAAGCAACTTAACTTGTAACCTGCATCAACTCTGCACAGCTAGCAAGACTTCATAAAGTACACTCTGTTTGAGGAGTAAAGGATCGTCTTAGCAGCAGCTTGCTCCAGAAGCCGGTCTCAGGCAGACAGCAGAAGCCGGGCTGACTGAGACAGACAGACGGGATAAACCGAGGACAAGGGCTGGCGGTTTGCTCTCCTCCATGTGTCAACACCTGCAAGCATTCCCAGCCGCTGCCACACTTCTCGAAATAAACTGAAATATTTTGTTACCAAAGTGAGCATAGAAAGACTCCTGAAGTCAAACAGACAACCTCTCCCAACAGACTATACAAACATCTCTTTTTCTGGTAGGTATCTGGTGGGCATGCTCACACACTTTTGGTCCGTTAGGCCCAAGTTCGACTCGGTTGAATGCACCCCATTAAGTAGCAACAACCCCATGTGCACATGTTTGGAAAGAGTGAGAGAAGTCATAGCAGGGGTTTGAACCTAGGACTCTCTGACTTCAAGTACAGCGCTATAAGGAAAGCATTACTTTTTTTGAGAAGTGAGATACTTCACAGAGAAATATCCAAATAATAAAATGTATTTTAAGAACATAAAAGACCAATGAGTGTTTGACACTGAGCTGCTTCAACTTTTCTGTAAAATCGTCCCAAAAATATATATCCAGACGTATGGTGACAAAAGGTCTTGCTATTCCCATACCGTATGGACTACAGGCACAAATAAGATGTCTTTTGAAAGCAAACATTCTGTAGATTCAGGATGTGTTGAAATGCTCCCAAATATCAGTAAAATGTGTGATCTGCAGCTGATATAACACAGGGCTTCGTCACAGACTGCAGACTGATTGGCAGAATGCAAGGTATCTGTTAAAGAAGCATTTCCAGAATCTCATCGACTACTAAAAGCATTAGTTATCAGCAACAGACGTGAGGAATTGGCTACATGTAGAGGAGTCAGAATATGGGCAGACACGTCCTTTCAACTCAGACTCTCATTGTCTATTATAGGCTTGGAACAGTGAATGGGAGCTTGTAATTGGCCAAATGAGTTGCCATTCGAGAGCGGTGAGTGCGGTAGCCATGTTGATGTATTGGAAGCGGAGACAAATAAAGTGTTCGACATGGATTGAACCCAACCTCCCGGTTGAGAGAGACCACCGACTCGGCCAACTGAGCCACAGCCGCCCCACATGTGTTGACTTTCTAAATCGCCGCCCCAATGAAGTCATGAAAAGAAAAAAGCTTGTCAACAAAAGTATGAGCGACATTTTTTTTGGACCAAAATAACACTGATTAAAATCCTGATGAAAATAGTTTTATTATAAATGCATCGGCTAAGAAAATGTTGAAATGAAATATGTCTTCTGAAGGATTTCATTTGCGTCACTTAAAAAGTATGCGACGCAAATTAACTAAATTGAAGGTCATAATAGGAGCAGATGTTTAATCAGAGGAAAGAAAGATGGTCTGACAGAACAGTTGTTATCTGTGTTACCCCCCCCTCTCTGTTTACATATAGAACAGAGTCACACGCTGCTCTGCCTTGGCAGCAGATCAGCTGTATGGCACGTCGTGGAGAAGCCCCCGGGCTGCAGTCCCCGAGCTATAATCGCCGTGTTTTTCTGCAGCGAAGATTGAGGACCGCTGAAATTGAAGCCGAGCACAGTATGAAACCACGCACCATGGATCAACACACACATACACGCTCTCTCCCTCCCTCTCCCTTTCTTTTTGTACATCTCTATACACACACACACACACACACACACTACATGGAGCACAACTACTTTCATGTGCTACTTCAAAGCGTCAATTAAACAGGAGAAGAGCTGGATAATAACCATAAGGTTATCCTCATCGTAATGAGCCAAAGTATTGGTTGTGACACATCAAAACACCAGCGCAGCTTCTAGCCAGCGCATGGAAATATATCCCCGACACAGCAGGGAGCGGCGTGCATGCCAATGAGGTAGGAACTTTTTAAGGACATATCTTAATGCAATATGACAAAGCTGCGATTTGTTAGGACTTCAAAGAGTTCTCCAGACTTTTGCCTACGAGATAACGACGATGGTTTTATTCTGTTACCCTAGTTTTGCAAACAAAAGCATGAAATTCTCTAAGCTCTTTGTTTATCTGTTTACGCTTTTACAGAACTGTGTTAAAAAACATGTTTTTTTTTTAACTTAGGGTAAAGAACTTCTTGTATGCTTAAAAAACGGTTGAGGCAGTCTGATGTTTATTTGACCTCTGAGGCTGAACACAGAGTGGGGTACCTGTTTAGGAGGATAGGCGAGTTTATTCCCAGCAACTCTGGACACATTTTAAACCAAAAATTGCAAATTGTGTAAATGGGGTGAATTAAATTTGGTGTAAAGAGCTATGTGGTCAGTGGTGGAAAAATGAGCAGTGTAAATGCCTCTTTATTTCACAGCTCTTCATACTGAATATATACACACAGACGACTTGAATCTGGGTCTTAAACATGAGACACAGCAAGCAACTATTTCTGTCGATTTAGCAGAAGTTTACAAGCAGACTAGTTTAGTTTAAATGTGAGAAAACACTTAAAAACATCGTAAATTATTTAACACTGCTAAACACTGTCCAAAATGTTATGGTGTGTTCAAGGACACTGTAAAGTGTATGTATAGTATATAGTATATAGTACATATACATATAAACCACATCGTAAACATGTTATTTCTGCTTTAACAATGGGCTTTTTATCATGGGACTTAATGGTGATTCTTGTGTACAGTGTGTACACTGGAAGAACTGCACTTCTGTGTTGGATTTTCCTTCCAACAACGGAGGTGGCCATTTGTTAACATCTGGGCAGTAGATCAGGCCAAGCTGAGACGCATCATTTCACTGACATTGTGGGCCAACACTAATTAAAAAAGACTAATAATGAAATTAACAAAGGAGTGATTCAAAGGCCAACCAGCGAGGGTGAAGACTTTAATCATCTAGTGGACTAATCAGCACATCCCTTCTTTAAACCGTACATCAGTCTTGTTTCTTCCATTGTCAAACCTGGTTTCCTTTTTCAGAAAAGGGCACATTTTCTTCAGCAAGAGTTTCTAGGTGGCAGGTTTTTTTTCTAACCTTTCTTGCAGACTCTAAGCTTTACTGTGGCTCGACAGAATGTTACAAGCAAAAAAGGCTGTTAATACCCACAGCAGTCTTTGATGTGTACAGAACTTTTAACAGGAAAAAACGACCAACACTGTGGCACCGAGCATAATGTGCATGCTAAGTGTGAACAGAGCAACATCACAGCTCAAGTCCCCCCACTTACTCGGGTCGCGTCTTAATGCTGATCACAGGCCTCTGGAGGGAGGGACGTACATCTACAGACAATAAGCATATGCCGCTTCTAACGCCTAGTAATTAGAATTCTGCATGGAAGTCACAGACACAGGTCCAATCAAAGCACTGAACAAAACATTAGAAAGTGTAGGATAAATCACTACCCCTGCCCAAACTTCAGAGTAAAAAGGGGGACACTAACAGCAGCTCACAGCATGTCAATTTCACATCATTAGAACGAGTGTTCACAGAGCTGGAAGAAAATAAAAAATAAAAAACGGGATATCTAGGGGGGGTTGTAGGAGAACAAAAGAAAGGGCTCCTGTGTGCATCTCACTTTAATGGACCAGTCCTCTCAGATCAAAACATGAAAACCAACCTCTCTCTCCAAAACTTCACATGGCAAAAGAAAAACGGCTGACTCATGCACTTTGATAGCACAGTGTAACAACTTCTCTCAGGGAAGAAAGGGATCTTTAATTGGACAGTTCAGTCACCACAGAGCTTCCGGACCCTGCTTACACGAGCCTTTTCATGGGCCTCTTATTAAGATAAAATTCCAATGAGGATTTATGGTGCGTCAATTAGATGCACTGTAGCCAAATGAGGCAGATAAGATAATGTCTTGATATCAAAATCTGGAAGGACAAACTTCTGTCAAGACGGCAGAAATGATGCCTTTAAGAGCGCTTTCAAACTCGCCTTAAAGGATGAATTAGCATTAGCCTTTTGATAGCTCTCTGCCTTTTTTTTTTTTTTTTTTAAGACATTGGCTCTTTGTTTTTAATTTTTGGCAGCTCTTGCCTTGGCTTTTCTTGTTGCCAAAAAACCATCCTACCTCTCTAAGATGCAAGAATTTGCCAAGTGTTAAAAGGGTAACTTACATCTGGTCAGGAGTCATAGGGTGCAATAAAGGATTGCAGGGCAAGCAGAATTCCAATCTCCTAATTATTACTTGAAATTGCATAATCCTATATCTGATCAATTATTCATGTTGATAGCAATTTTACACCTGGCCGACTTCCTCATAATATATCCCTCCAAATAAGGTTCTACGAGTAGCTGCCAAGATTGGAGAAATTGGAAGGCCATGGTGACTCTGTAATATATGCGCGTGAGCCTACAATTTCTGAGAGTCAAGGTATGAGATGGTTCCTACAAGAAACTAGGGCAGTACAAGCTGCCCCGAAGAAGTGAGGAATGTTGCTACAAAGAAAAGAAAATTAAGTATGCAGGTTTGCGGACACCGGGAGGGGAGTAGATGAACAGCTGCGGGGTTTAGCTGAGCAGACACAACTGCGACTGTAGTTTTCCAGCTGAGAGGACATTAAGACGTGCTTTCCCCTTTAATGTAAAGCTGAGGTGGTTTTTGGTTTTTTAAAGAACAGCCAGGCAACAAGGCACACGGATATTTTGTTTCTATACTGCTCTTGTTCTTACTCCGTCGCAGATTTGTGGACAATCTCCAATGCAGATAGCCCTCGGTCACCCCCATCTCTAAAGCTTCAAAGAAAACAAAACCTGCAATCATTATTTTCCCTAAATGATTGTGTGCTGCCAGATGCAGCTCATTCCATGTATCATACCCATAAAGAACATAATGTTACTCCTCTCAAGCAGAGCTCTCAAATGGTTCCTGTGATCATGAAAGCAGCATGTTCCCTCTTTTTCTTGTGTGTCACACAGCAGCAACATAGTGGAGAAAATGATTGCAATGATGGCAGCATCATCAGGTTGGAAGATGCAGCTGTGAGCTCTTCTTTTAATACGTAGGCAGGGATGATTTTACTTATCCTATATGTCCGTGTATAGGGATACTAATGGTATTGCAAATATAAAATGATCTTAGCTTGAAGATTAAAAATGGGAATTTATCATCTTAACCTTTAGGATCAGGAGCCCAGGTTTGTTCAGTCATGATCGAGATACGTGTCTCTTACTTATTTTAGGGGGGATCATTGTGGTACTCAAAACCCCTCAAGTTGGGGCTTGGATTGAAAAATGGTTCAAAATGTTCTAATATTGCTATAAAAAATACACTATCACGGGGCGCTGGTGGCACAGTGGTTGGTGCGCGCGCCCCACGTATGGAGGCTGTGGTCCTCAGAGCGGGCGGCCCGGGTTCGAGTCCTGCCTGTGGCTCCTTTCCCACGTGTCATTCCCTACTCTCTCTCTCCCTGATTTCAAGCTCTATCCACTGTCCTATCTCTCCATTAAAGGCACAAAAAAAGCCCAAAAATAAATCACTATCATACAGGAAAAGGAAAAGTTGAACACCATTCCCAAGTGATTAAGATTAGTTATGACATCAAAACAAACAGTCACACAGTGAGAAGGGCAAGGGGTTTGGATATACGGTTCAAATAAACCAAGAGGAATAACATTCCCTCAGGGTTTGCTTAGATAACACGTTTCCAAAAACAGGCTGGATGTGAGGTCCCAACAACCTTTACTTATCACGTTTGACCATGAACTTAACAGTCACAATTCAATAAGGTGAACAATTGTACCAGATTTGAAGATATTCCCTCTCAGGGGCCGGGTACACTAACTGATTTTTCTAAAAGTGCCCACAACCTTAATTTCTTTTCTTTCTTTTCTAATTTCTTCTTTCTTTCTCTTTTCCACTGTGCTTACTGTTTCAAGCCAACAAAAGTTGACCCTTGGCACTTTTTCATCCCTTTGTAGCGACTGTTGAGTATCTTTTTAATTGCTCCTTAGGCTTAATATTCGCTTTATCCAAGGACATTTTGCTAAGACAATGGAAAAACAACGGAAAGGAATTGTATGCTGGCATTGGTGAAAGTGTTCTATGTAACTATTGATGTGCTATTTCTCAGCCAATGGCTGTGTAGATAAGGTGCTAAATACTTAAAGGCAATGTTCTCAGTGTTTAATTTTGCACCTATTCCAGTTGACAGTGATGAGGAGGGTGGTTAATTAAGCTATCATGCCAAGGTAAAGTGAAGCCATCACTCTTAATGTCTCATTTTCAGTTTTAATGTCCTACAGGTCATAATGGCATGATCAATGACACGGAAAGCATATTTTACAACATGCCTGATTAAAATGACAGGGAGTGCGTCTGGTAACGAGCTGAATTTATTGCTATGGCAAGGGGTGATGTCACAACGGTTACCCCATCTCTGAAGTGCACCAAGCTATTCTTTTAATAAGTGTGAAACTGTGCTTCAAGTTGATCTTCAATGAAAGTGAAAAGCCCACAGAGTAATCTGACAGCAACTAAATTTACTAAGCAGTATGTAAACACTTGATTGCAAAGGTTAGCACATCAGAGAAAGGCCAATTTTGGAATGCGTCATGGCAAATGGTAATGTCGCTACACTCGATAAATTGAAATCCCATTCTCTTGAAGATGTTTTGAGTTTAAGTGATGCTTCAACTGTTTTTCTGCGCTCCCTCTAGGCAGAAAAATGTATGTAGTCTCTTTATGCTACATGTAAATCTGAATGATGAATAAAGACATGGTTTCTAGTTTACTCACACATTTTTAAACTGGCTTGGAAGTTGCACTGTGCTTTTTGTTTTTGTGCCATAACTTAAGCTTGATCTGGTGTTTGCGTCATGTGTGTGATGTAAATCAAACAGGAAAGAAACACACATTATGTTGAACAAACAAAAATGAACCCATATTTGTATATGGTTTATTAATGCCAGAAAGATATGAAATGTTCGGTCAAATTGTTGATGTAGGTATTTTTCCAGGGCAGCATGGTTGTCATGGTTTCAAAAACACATTTAAATATTGATTCTAGTTGATTTTTGGTTGTGTCTCAATTCAGGGCCTCTATCCTTCAAAGGACCCCATCTACAAAGGACCCAGCCTTCTGACCAGGGTAGACCAATCAGGCCTAACTAAAATAAGACCGTCTGGTGGCATGTAGGGTTCCCTGTTTACGTCACCGGCTGTCCCCGCCCTTACCCTTGTGTTTCTATGTGACGCACGTGTCGCCTAGCAATTCTCAACAGCTGCAGTGGGCTAACAAAACTAACATCACCTAACTTAATCTATTATTCTAAAGACTGTATAAAGTTACAAGGCCCCTTTATTTCTAACATTAGTAATGGTAATTGGTAGCTAGTCCATTGAGTTGGAACCAATTACTTACCTGTAAAAGTGTATTACTCTGCCGCTTTAGAGCCCGCCAGCTCATTATAATTGGCACACATTAATTCTCAGGATGTGTCGGGCCACGATGGATGCTTCGGATGCAATTTTCCTGGCCTTGGAAAAGTATGATTTATTTCTTGGTCTAATTTGAAGGAGTCTTTGAAATGGGACAGCCTTTGATGTGGCTCTTTCACACAATCTGTCTTGCAATGCACCTTCGAGGGATACAGCCCATGAATTGGGAACCATTTGGCATTAGCTGTGTGTATTTGTGGTGTCTATGCATAGGTCCTGTGGAGCTTCACTATGAATTTCTTGCATAGCTTATATTGAATTTTTGTTTCTTGCTTTGTATCACATGAGCTGTCAGGTGACCTCAGGTGTGTATATATATATATATGTGGAGGTGTCTCTACTTGGTCATGTCTGATGGAGGCTGAGGGCCCAGAACGTTACATTTGGCGATCATTTCCATTAACATTTAATTGGAGTAGCATTATTTCAGTCACACAGAAATTGACGCATCAAAATCTATTGAACAGTACAACTGTCCCTTATAATGTCAACTATTTTATTTGGATAATACCAGGCCATTTTGCAATAGTTGTGTTTTTCCCAAGTTATTCCATTTTTTTTTGGGCTTCAAATACAAATATAGATTTGGGTCCTTAAAAGTGTTTGGAAATTTTTGGGGAAAAGATATGTCATCTTAAGTCATTACAACTCATGCCCAGAGCTGGTTTCATATCACCTCATGATTCCATCTAAGGTGCTTCAAAAGGCAATGATTCCTCTCCAAAAGCTACAATATTAGCCCCACAGAGGAGCTGGGAATAATCTTAATCTTCTTTTAATAACCATTAAAAGAAAGTGCCTGCAAGGCCTGTAACATGCTGCCAACAAAGCTGTTAACTTTTCAATTGACTTTTTGTCCTACCTCTGGTGTGGCTGGGGACCCTCCGGCGGCCTGTCGATGAGCTGTGCATGACATGCTGGTAGTGAGACATGTCCGTCGGCGTGTTGGGAACACGGAAACTGTCCTGGAACCTCTGCATCAAATCTTCCACCGACTCCGTGTTTGGGTCAATGGCTGTGAAACAGAGATCCAAAGTGAAAATGGCAGGCATGTCACACGGCTTTACAGGGGGAAATCCCTTTGCAAATAGTGACAGACAAAGAAGTCAAGTATGTGCATGAACGCAAAGGCACAAACACACAAAAATAGCTTTCTTTTTACTGGAAAGATAAGAATTTGATTTGAGTATGATATGCATCATGAGCCACTAGGCTGTCCCATTTAAAATAGCAGCACAGTATTATTCCTTCTATTTCCTTTTTTCAGGCCTTTAAATGATTCCATCAATTCAATATTGCCTCATCTCTACAGGGATCCTGCCAACGCTTCCTCTGATGGCTCAGTCTCACTCTTCCTGATAAATGACTCCAAAACAACTGGTTGTGGGGATGGAGGGGGTTGTAGAGTGAGAGATTTGCTTTCCTTTTTTCTCACCATGGCAGATTACAAAAACGGAAAAAAAGAAAAGGGTGGGACAATTCCTTGGACGTATCCAAATATGTTCTGGCTCAATAATGCCAACAGAGACTAATTATGAGTTGAGATCATAGACTGCGATTATTAATGGATGAAGCCTGAGTGACGTCACCCATCTGTTACTGCTGGGGGCTTTGGAACCCAGTTGATAGCAGTCGCCATGTTAGAAATGCAACCTAACTTTTAGTCAACCCAATGACAGGCTGAGAGCTGGAGCTAAGGCGGGTTTTAAGCCTCTTGACGAACCGTTACACCGCGCCCGCCAATCAATCAGGTCAGACATGCTTTTTTTTTTAAAACCCAAAAACCATTAAGATGAACTTTTACTGATTATGAAAATGATTATTGTCCATGACATAGTATATTTGAACTTTTCACAAAGACATTCAAGCATGAGCAAGCAAGACTTATAACCTCTTAAAGAAATGTTCCAAAGGAAATGTTTTACAGTCAGAAAGTCATTTTATAGGGTTTGATTTTTCAAATATAAAATTCTACTGGCATTACTACTGACTTCTAAATCCAAACAAATGCTGTTTCTGAAGCACGTTGCCAAACTTTTCGGGTGACAACTACCCCTCAGCAGAGTTTGCAGGAATGTAAGGAAATAGAAAACATTAAGCTTCTCGCTGGCTGTCTTTTGCATTATATGTCATATGCATGTAGAGACAACAGTAAATACTTCAGTCCGTTTCGTCAAGAGCTAAAAACTCTCCAAAGGAGCGCTAAGTAATGATTTGTTCATGCTATATAGGGTCTTGTCTGCAACTGCTTGAAAAACTCTAGGCAGCTCTGTCACCAAACTTACAGAAGCATAGCCATCTCCAAAAAGATTGGGGCCATTTATCACCCTAACCACCCCCTGCACCCCCACCTATCGCCAACATCTTTTGATCTGTCAGTCTGGCTCGGAGGTGTAGTCTTTCCATGAATAATGGTGATGTGTTGCTCCCGGTGGATGCCTCATCATGCATCCCGATGAGCGCGCAAGAGCAGAGAAGGAGGGAGATGAAGAGGACGAGGGTGAAAGTGAAGAGGCACAAGCATTTGTATTGTTTTGAGAGATTATAAATGGAACGCCAACAATGACGGCGGCACTGCTGTGTGTTGTGTACAAATATTGTCCATGCAATAATACATATTTGTTTGGATTAATTCGTGGCTGCCCTCAGCTCGCTCGTCTATGGGTAATGTTCTGTCAAGCAAGGGAATTGCTGCTGGTATGGAAATGGAAATTGGCCCCCGTAACCAGATGCAAGAGATGATGCAAAGTGGCCATGACCTCATTCCGGGGACAGCTGTTGGCAATCCTGTGTTGTATAATGACAATACGAAAACCCTTGAACTCTCAAGTCAAAGAAAACTTTACGCCCTCTGAAGTTTACAAAGTTTTTGTTTCACTTTACCAGTATGACAAAAGACCTTGGTCCTTGAATAAACCTTAAACAAAAGAGCAGATCCTTTTCTTTCTTTCCTTTTTTTGTAACACAGTTACAAAATTGAGTTGTATCTTCAAATTGCATTTGCTACGATTCAACCTAGCTCTTTGTTTTGGTTTCAGTGAAGTGTGTCGAATTACTGCCCTTGAAATTTCAAACTGCAGGAAAGCTGGAACATGTATCACTTCCATTCAACACTTATATTCATCTTAAAATCAGCAGTTGTATTCACAATCTAAATGTTTTATTCCCTATTTAGATACAGTAGCTTATCCACTGTCTATGGGTGGTGGACCAGAACTCCAGCCACTGCCCAGAGGTATTTTATCGAAACACTGATTCATACATGATTGAAAATACCACTCAAAAAAGTTCAACATTGTTGTCTGGTGTTCTCTTTAGCCAGAGGGCTGGATATGTACCGTCCTTTCTGGAGATGTATCTATTATAACAGTGTACTGTTGTGTTATGACTATACTAATTGATCAGAACATGCCCTGAAGGCAGCCACATGCTCAAGCCCATGGTTTTTTAATAAGCAAGTACTGTAGGTATCGACTCTATGAAAGGCACTGCAGTCAAAAAAAGTATTGCATGTACTGCTACGACAACAGCAGCTGTTTTGTATGCTATCCATTGCGACTTTGAACAAGTGCACGATCAAGTATCTCCTACAGCTAAATACAACACCATATAAAAGTTCTTCTGTTATGGAAGGAACCTGTGTGATGTCTGGGGATGTTTGAACTGTTCACGAAATGTGGGCACTGTTGGGCCGAGAAGTTCTTAATAAAACAAAAATAGTTTTGAGTGATAAAAATGTTGGGTTTTTTTTCCTAGCTTGCGTACTGCCTGTGATGCTGAAGCACTCAGCTCTGGGCTATGTTGTTGTAAACCAATTCAAGTGTACATCAACATATGTCTGTGAGTGGGAAGGATTTTAACACGACACAACAACCAAAACAAGAGTTCCCTACATTTTTTATTTTTCTGCCACACACTTTGTGAAATATTTCCAATCCTCAATGTTTCCTTCGAGCCAACCACTTCTAAGATTGTTATTTTGTTTTCACCTTGCCGAGAGTCCCATATGAGAGTGTAGGATGATAAATTGTGATGCAAAAGAGGTGGCATCTTTGTTTGGCTACATGGGTAAACACTCCGTCTTTGCATTTCAGGCACAAATGGTGAATTTCGAACACAATGTTGAGTCGTAAGTGCCCAGCAGAGGAAACATTTCAAAAAGCTTCCTATTAGAACAATTTTTTTTTTTCATCTGTAGAGAGTACAGCAGTTTGTATAACAGGGATGATAACTGTAGGCTTTTACATGGAACCTGTCTCTTGTATTTAATCTCTACTGGTTGTAAAAAAAAAAAAAAAGCCTCCCATCCTTCTCTCCTTACGTGCATCAGTTTACTGTGATCTTTTCCCTTAAAAAAAATCTAATTTGTAGCTATAGTGGAGTCGTTTTCTCCATTGGGCACAGCAGAATGTGTTAAAAGTGAAATATGTCTAGAATGATACAAACTCAGCACATTCAACTGACCGTTGGAACGGCTCTTTTTGGTGTTTAAAAAGCCAGTGTTTATGTTCCCTGAGGCATGTGTCGATACAACTTTTGATCCTGCCTTGAAGATAGATGAGAGAGGATCCACACACCTGTACTGTAGTGAAGTCTATTTAAGGATGAATGCTCTGTCTATGTTGCCTCTCTACTTAGACTTCCCTTTTCCATTATTGTTTGGATTTGATGCAACACATTTTGCTTCTGTCATTTCAATACCGTTTTCTTCTTTTTCCAGACAATGTTCCCGACAACTGTTGAAAATATTGCAGCATGTTTGAACCCAGCTATGGCAGAAACAAAGACAAATTCTGCTACATCTAAGCTACACTGGTTATATATTGTTTTTAATTCCATAATAAGAAAAGAACCAGATTTCATAATACAGATCCATGGAAAAAAAAAGCCAATTCTTAGCACCATTTAAAAAAAAATACAGTTGAATATCATCTGCATATTATGCATATCATCAATCTTAATGAAGCTATAAACTGAATACCCATAATAATAAAACCCTCACATGGAACATATTTCAAAACTTTGAGAACTTAAACATCATTCTGAAGACAATACAGATACTAAGAATGACTTGTACTTGTACCTGAGATGAGTACTTTAACAGTTTGATAAGAGTGTGACTTCCTTCCTGGACAAACATTTTAACCATTAAAAAAAAAAGCTGTACATTTTACCTATCAAACACTTTTTATAAATACCATTATTAGAGCCTGACCGATTAAACAACAAGTCGATAATATCAGCCGATATTACCATCCAGTGACTATCAGTACCTGCTTATTTTATCGCAGCTATGTGCCGATTTAACTATATTCATTCACCAGTTCTCTTTCAACAGCTAATTGTGCTATCTGGATTACAACAAGCATTATCACTCTTAAGAGGGTGAAGGGTTGACGCACGTACCTGCGCAGTAACTTCAAAGTTTAGTGACCATCTTGTCTTCCTTATACTGTATATCTTTTCCACAAGTGTTTGATTACTGTATTTGAAAGTTCAACGCAATACATTTGAACATCTATATCTATCTCTACAGATCAAATATACAGATCTATGAAGATATCGGCCGATATATGGGCACCAGAATCGGTATCAAGCCAAATAACCTAATATCGGTCAGGCCCTAATCTTCATAAATGGAAGCCTTAGCATTATAAGGTTACTAAGATTATGATATACAGACCTTATTCACTCACTGCTTGTGCACTCACACACACACACACATGCATGCTTCTTCTACTCTCTGCCTGGCAGTGCACACAAACCTCTCCTTTATCCAGCTTGCATTTTGATAGACAGCTTAAACATGGGGTGGGGGAAAGTATAATGGATTTCAAACGTCAGACCACCACTAACAATTTTCAATACTTTAATACTTTTAGATACCATGGGCCAGATTTACTAAAGGTTTGCGTGTCCTAAAACGTGTGCAAACTTGATACCACCAGCAAAAAAAGTGCTATCTGATCTACTAACGGCACGCAGTGAGGATTGCGTCTTTCATATGAGCAAAACAACACGCATTGTCCTTTTAGTACGTTTAACTTAATGAATATGCAATATGGGGCGTTTCTGCCCTAACGTGCAAAATACTGGGAGGACAAAATGCAAACAAGTTAAGTTAGTACACGCATTGCGATTTGCCGAACCTGACAAAAATTGCGGTGATTGTGACGGTGTCTGTATTTAACACCTTTGAAAGGAACGTGCTAACTCAGGAGACCAGTGTTACACACAACAGGCTGCTGTTCTTGTAGTTAGGATGAGACATAGGCACAACAAAAGAAGGCATAAAGATCACGTTTTTCCCCACATGTGTTTACATGTTCCAAATGACAGAAAAATAAATGACATGCATTTATTTTTTAATTTGATTCAATATTCTAATCGTTAAGGAAGAGAAACACCAAGATTAAACTACAGGCTATAGTTGCCAAAGCCTACAGCCATAGAAAACTGAACATCCACAGCCTCTGCATTCTAAATAATTTCAACATTGACATTTATTTCTTCCTATTTCCCTCTTTTCGCCAACATTATATTTTAAATTGGGGATTTCCTTTTTCTTGGGTCGCGCGTCTCTCCCACAGCTCGCCCCCTCTGGTGCGCTCCTCTCCATAATGCGCGCTTCACCTCTCTCTAAAGCCCGCTGCTGCTACTCTGTAGGACGCTTGGATTGGGGGACCTCACCACTGTTTGTACACCCGTCTTCGATACCCTTTTCCAGGGCATTTTATGTCCGATCAGACACAGCGCTGGCCAGCTGTCTGGTGCGCAACAACGGCGAGTGTATTGCGCAATGTATGACACTTCATTCTTAAGATTAAGGGAAGAAAAGAGAGGCCCTGTTTAATGCCGATGTTTTCTTATAACCAAAATTGTCTTTGTAATATTCAGATTTATCTCCTATAACTCAAAAGTATTGTGTGTTTATTTGCTTATTTACCTATTTTGCGCTTGCAGTCATCCTGCTTTCTGTCCAAACTCTCCGTGATGTAAACCAATAGAACACGCAAAAGCCTAACTTATACAGTACCGCCTCCACAAGGTTTGCACCTGGTGTCATTGACGCAAATGTTCTTAGTAGATCACCCGCAAAACGCCCACCAACCAAACGTGCAAACTTTTGGAGTGAACACGCAATTTAGTACTCTTTAATTGGGAGCTTAGTAAATCTGGCCCCATGTGTTTTACACTGATACACTCTTTGTTATCTTAATAATAGATAGCATCAAAGAGTTCTGAAGTAAAAAAAAAAAAAAAGAATACAGATCTTCAATCATATATATATTTTTTTTTTTACCAAAAGCTGCCTCGAGAGAAAGAGAGAGAGCAGCAGTGGTCCATTCAAATTCACAGGTTGGAATATACTGATGTTCATTAAGTCTTTTTAAGCGTCTCGTGAAAATGCTTAGTTTATTTTTCTTACAAATGGAGAGCATAGGAGGTGCAGAAACACTAGAAATTGGTAACAAAACGTCGCCTTTTTGTTTGTGTGATTCAGACCGTGTAGGTGTTTGCTCCCAATTTGTGGTAATAAAAAAAAAAAAGAAGTAACCCCTTCTTAGGTGTGTGGAACTTCTATTCTTGTTGAAGTGGTACCAAAACAGGTTAAGATTATAGTTGGCATGGTAACGGCGTATACAATTGTGGTATCCTAACAACACCTGGAGGAAACAAAAGGAGTGAAAGAATGACAGAAGTATACCAAAGTGAAACAAAACACACTGATTCTCTTTTTTTTTTTTTTTTTAAATGCAACATGTGTCCACACAGTGTCAATACAACCGGCCAAAGGGGTAACATTAAAAGGAAAGTGTGGGCATGACTCAGATACTCAAAAACGTTGAAGTCAGCTCCAGTCCCATGAGGGCATTTCAGGTAGCGGTAAGCTAATACAGGTACTCGTGGTAAGAAAATAAACAATAACAGCTGGAGTGGATGGCACTTAAGCCTTGACCTATAGCTTGACTGAGGAGAGCGTGTGACAGCTTGTCGGAGGTTAAATGCTTGCATGCATATTTCATTGCCTCCTAGAGTTCTCTTTATCTCTCTTTCTTTGTTCCATTTTGAGGGGAGCAGAGATGCTAGGCCAAGTGAGTTTGACCAAAGCCACAGTCTGCTGGAACTAATCTGATACACGAGTGCATCTTAAATTTTAACCATCTTGAAACACTCAGCCATCATAATGAAAACAGGTCTGCAGAGCACAGCTCCTACTGATAACTTGACACACGTTCTATGGACATTCGTCTTTATTCCAAACAGGATGGTCCTACAAGACCTCATAGACATCAATGTATGTGTTATATGTCCTTTTCTTTTTTAGATGGACAAGATTTTTTGATGTTGTTCTCAAACCATTTTGCTGATATTTCCCCAGGTCTGTCTTCTGTCAGAAGAAGCAACCACAATTCCTTTTTGTTAGATTTTGTCCCCCCCTCGACACCAAGTCCACACTGGCTCCTCTTTTTGAGTTCAATGTCAGCTAAAGCTCTGGTGCCTTTATTTTCCTCCTTTCCATCTCCCTTATCAGCAGTTACCGCCTTATCAGCCCTGAATATGTGTTAACAGTGTCTCATAAGCAGTGGATGTCAACAGCATGCTGCCTCAGTCAACTTATTCCTGGTGGTCTCACAGGGCCTAGTACGGGAAGAGAACTCGACTCAGTTTTCAGCTTTTGTTCGCTACATGATTTTTGCTTTAGGCAGTTATGGAATAACGTCCACATGTGCATGTATGTTCTAGTTTTATGTAATTGCTTATGCATTTCTTAAATCCCACCGGGTCTAAAAAAAAAAAAAAAAAACTACCTCCAATCCATGAAGCGTATTGCTTTACAGCTTTGTGGAAAGCAAAGAGGTTTTGGAGTGGTGTGCAGACCATATTTTTAAGTGAAGCGAGTTAAGGCAGTGGAACACTAAAGCTTTTTTTTTTTTTTTTTTTTTTTTCTCTTAGATTATTTGGAGGGCTTTTTCCCTTTTTTTTGGTGGGACAGCTCTAGAGATACAGGAATTGTGGTGATTTCATACATGCACAAAAGTCCAGAAAACTTTTGGTTATTTTTGAACGCAAACAGCACAATATTTCACTCCAACTTTCCCAGATTTTTTTTTCTGCCAGTCCCCGAATAACATTTCTGAGCCTCCATCTGTGAGGTGCATGTGTTAACCAGCAAGTCAGGTAGATTTCGGACGCTGCCTGCCTGACATTTTCTTGATATATTCATGAGTGCGTATGTAAAACAGCTTTTGGGATGGGAATGTGTATTATAGTCCATTCCATACATAAAAAAAAACAATCTGCTTTTCTGGCCTTCTCCATATTCTACATCTCTCATATTCTGGCTTCCCCTGGGACCTCATTGGTGAGCACTGCACTCATGTAGGCCCAGAGAAGTGAAGTGTGCCGCAGTTTCCTTTTTCACTTACATGTACTCAGTGGTCTTATTCTGGGTCCACTAAGGTGAAAGGAAAGCCTTACTAAGCAAAGGAAATCTTAAATGGAGACGTTACATGGAGAGCTGCTTGTTTTATATGTCCACCAAATTATATCCATTTCAGTGAAATCGAATTCAGTGGTGAGTGTCGATAATCAAAACATAACTTGATACTTTTCTCCTTCAATGACTAATCCCAAAAGTGCTTTATAACACAGCTGTGCACTTACTGGCAGAGTGTAGACCTACTGTATGCCTCAATGATGGATAGGTGCACAGTCAGCTCTTACTGTCTTTTTTATTAAATGACCATCTTTCTCACCATTACAGAGTGAGATCCAGCTAATAAAACAACGTCTACTGTACATACTTTTTTCCCGATAAGGTTAAGACTGTAAACTTGCAGAGGAGAATATAATACTTCCAACACTGCAATTGATTTTTTTTAAATACTCAGTATTCAGTACATCTGCCACAATCAATTCTGTTCGATTCACAGACACTGCTGTATAACGGTTGCTGCCGTAACTTCTACTTAAAACAAAGAATGGTAACATTATATTGACGGTATGGTATACTTTTTATGATCAACAAAGGGGGAATAGATCGGTGTAGAACTACACATAAAAAAATTGGTTTCTATAAATACATTTCTTGGTAGTCTAATGCAGAGATGGCTGTACCTGATGCCTGTAGCTTCACAGAAAATGATACCCAGCACCAGGAAGGAGAACAGTTGTTCTGTCAGCGAAAAAAATACACTGAAGCCCTCTCTCTCTTCCAAAAAAGCCAAATGAACAAGACTAGGCCGACTTCCCCCCCAAATCGCTGATACAGCCTATGGGAATTACTGTCAGAAACTGAAACCCTTGACCATGACTCCATGTCAGTAAATAGTGCTCGACCCTTATTTCTGTTAGGCTAAAGGAGATATTTGCACCCTGCTGAAAGCCAGTGAGACAAATGGTTTTTTTTTTATGTCCAACAAATTCTGTGCTCGTATGAAGGTGCTTATAAAGCATGCATTCTAGATTGGACTCTAAATGTGTACATGTAAAGCAGTGGACTAGAATTGATATTCTGTATAATATTCCCATTTCATGCTTATCGGTCTGTTTTAGAGCAAATACAACAAAAAAAGTGATAGCTTAATCACTAAATTGGTATTTGCTCTACTGTTAATTTGAGGCCATGTATTCATTGGGATACTGCTAGTAGACATTAGGAAGTTGTGGATCCTTTTTCTTTCTTTTTTTCTGGCACTCAAACATCATTCATATTCACATGAGCAGATGTATCCACAAGAGACATGATGGGAACATATCTGTGGATCTTTGGACCCTAAAAACTCCTGCTGTTTTAATTTAGAGAAAATCTGTGTGAAGAAAAAAATAAACAGAGAGTCCAAGAAATTAAATTCCATCTGATTTCTATTCTTTATTGAATTTCCTTTTCATGACTCCTTTTTGCACATGTTTTCTTTGCCTGTACCGCCAACGGGTGCCAACACACACACACACACACACACACACACACACACACACACACACACACACACACACACACACACACACACACTGTTCCCTTGTTTTTCTCTCCTCCCCTTCACGGCTGGGGAAGCAAATGAGGGGAGAGGAGATCACTGGAGAGGAAACAGGGATTCATCTCAGCTGATTCCCTCTGTGATTTGTTAAATTCGCCATTGTGTTTCAACAGGAAGAGTCAGGTCCAGCTCTTGAGGAAAGCTTTGACAGCAGTGCTTCTGGAAATGTGACGGGCCACATGAGAGGCGAGTGAGAGGTTAGACGGATACAAAGACGTAGACAAAAAGTGCCAGAGAGGAAGAAGAAGGGGTCCTTTTCGGGGGGAAGACAAGGGGGTCCAAAAATGAACAGAGGATGGACAAAAAAGAAAGTGACTGTAAAAGAAGAGGTGGGTTGACAATGGATGCCAGGAAAAGAGGAAGTGGATGATGAACAGCTGATAATGGGAGCCAGAAGGAATACAAAGACACGGGTAAAAAAAAAGAGCATACACTGAAAATATGAGTAGACGGGAAGAAAAGAAGAGAAGAAAGTGATAATAGGAGAAGAAGAGCATGAATGACATTCATAATGTGAGAGTGAGAGACAATAGAGTAAAACGGGACTCAGTGTGAAAGAAGAAAATAATAAACCAGTCAATCAAATGTATAATGATACAGGGGAAAGACACAAACAGTGATGTCAACCACAAGTGGTTTATGTATTGAAGTACATTATGAAAGTTGGAACAAGGCAAGGGTTCAATAGTTGGGTTCCCTCCATAGAACTAATATTCATATTAGGATATAATGGTCCCAGCTACTATAAATCAATCACGGTGGGACATCTTGAAAAGCCGGGGTTTAAGATGTCTGATTACAGGATGTAGAGTGTATAAGCCTGCCATTGGCTGCCAAGTCTGCATGATATCTGTGTGTTAACCTTTTGAAAATTCTATTGCATGCTGTGATGGATTTTAGCTAAGTCTACTGAAGTTTCTACAGAATTCCACGTCAGAGTTCTGACAACTGGGGGCTTTCCTTTTTTTTTTGTGATCCAACATTTATTGGTAATTTTTCAATATGGGAAAGCAGCAATAGAAATACATGAGTTCCAAAAAACAAAACAAAGCATACATTGTGATACCACAGTACCTGCCTCCTAAACAAAAAATATCAAGGGCAAATCTCTAATCCCAAACTGACATTACATCATTTGTAATGGGCCACACTGAAAGCATTGCCATAGGTGTCCTCATAGCACATAATATTTGCTATTGTAGAAGAATTCACCAGAACATTGACAAGGTTTGGAAAGAAAACTTCACAGGACATTACAATAATTGAAGGGTCCTCCAAAAATGGGATAAACTGTAAAGTTTGACAAATACTGTATTGCAGAGTTGTAAAACAAAAGAAGACAAGCATGAGTGCATTTTAGTTTGATGGTGTCTTCTTAGACAAATTCAGATGAAAATATATAGACTAAATAAAACGCATTGAGCGATTTGGAGGAGTTAGAAAAACACAAAAAGCAGACAAACTGCAGGATTCAAACCACTGAGAAAACCATGCTATTTCAGATATTTGTAGTGATACACTTGTGCTTTCTGCTGCCTTTTCACTCTGCTTGTATATTTCAAGGCCTCTGCTGTTTGCAGGGGAGTAGGAATAAAGCGCTATCTATAGCCCGGCACTTGCCATGGGCCAGAATAAAATATGGATGTGTCTCCCCATGCTGCGCCAGCTGAACGTCACCAGTCCAAGATCTGACCTCCAACTGCTCCTGAAAGGATGAAGCTCAAGACCGACACAAACAAATGAGTCCAGGTCACGAGAGTTAAAGAAAGAAAAAGGTCGGACATGTAAGGACGTTTCAAATGGATATATTTTTCTACCTCGAAGGCGCAGAGGATGCTGACTTAAAAAATGTATGGGAGAATTATTCTACGACTAAATTTTTTATCAGGAACAATGCCACTGTGGCGCAAAGTCTATTTCTAGCAGGAAACACCTGAAAACACCTACTGTAAACCCTGTAAGTGCCTTTGAAGTTTGGCAGATCAGCGGCTTTTTATTGTTCAGACATGACTTTTCCACAGTGAAAAAGAAGAGAACAGGGACGACTTTGTGCACACCCGCATGATATCTTCGATCTGCCCGTGACTAACGTGGCTTTGTGAGTTCAATCTTCAATGGTTCTTGGAGCCAGGATTTCATGCCAAACAAAATCCATGCAAAGACATTCTCTCCCCCCACGAGCATGCAAACCTTTGAAGTATGCAGAGCAACAAAGACACGACTGTGACACTATTTGACTAAAAAATGAACCCTTCCCGTAATGCTTTGTTGACCACAATTCTGCTCTTATCTTTGAAAACAATGAGAAAAAAAAAAGTTATCAAGGCAAACTGTTTCCTCAAAAATGCACATACTGTAGCCTATGTATGTTCATATTTACATGATGCTGTGCAATTACATTTTTAGGCAAGGCAAGTTTATTTATATAGCACATTTCAACAACAAGGCAATTCAAAGTGCAAGACATCAAAAGCATCATGACAGAGGAAAGAAAAGAAACATTAAAATAGAAAATGTAAAAATCACTACAACTATTAAATCAGAAAATATGTTCAAATAAAATAATTCAAATTGAATTAATTGAAACAAATAAAGTAAAAATATAAAAAGAGTTAAAAGTTACAGTGCAGAGTTTAAGGCAATTTTCTTCAAAATATTGGATTTTATGCATAGTTTATATAAGTACTAATATTAGTGTTTTGTTATTATGAGAGAGTAGAAAGAAGCCTCAAAAGTATAATCTACATTTGACATATTTTGGTTCATGAAGTCCAATGTGTTAAAAAATGAATCCCCTTTCATCCTGACAAACTGCAGCCCATGTTCAAACTAAGATAACAAAAACAACTTCTCTTAAAGAACACGTCTTTGAAGGAGATTAGGGATTGTTGGTGATCTGACATGTGATGTTGGCAATCAACTCCTCCACCTTCTGCATGTTTAGGGTCATCCCAGCCTTCCCCAATCCGACATTCTTCCTCCCAGGCATTTTCTTTTTAATTTTACCAGACATTGGTAAAAGCATCAAGTGCAGCTCTCTAAAGACTCCAGGTTATATACTCCCTGGCTGAGGAGTCACACCAGCTGCTTTACTTGGGCCAGGACATCGGCAAGGTTTTTTATTGAGCCATGACTGTGGTTTTCATGAGCTGCTTATCCACGATCAGCCCCTAGGATGTTTTCATATTCTTCGGTGAGTCACCCTCCTCACACATTTCACAGAGCTCATGCAGAGAGGCCTCTGACCAAATGGACTCGGCTCAAATGGCATGATTCCAGCTGAGCTCGAAGGGACATCGCCTTAGCAGAAAGCGAAAAATGTCTACCAAGTATTCATCCCATCTTTCTGCCATTTCAGACATAAATTTGTTCAGTGTCTCATTGGACACATTCATCTACACCTCATAAAGATGGGGTCCTTGTCGGTAAGGATATTTTTGTTAACGCCTGATTGAAAACTCTTCGCATGACTGCAGCAAATAGCTAAGTCGTTACCCCGTCTTAAAGGCTAAATGATTTTGAGCACAGCAATATGGGCAAAAACTCCATCTATTTTGCTCCTGGAGCTTCCACTGCTAGGCACTCAAAAATGCACTTGAATGAGGATCTTTTTAACAGAGATGACCACTGGACTGAGCAGACTAGGAGGGTTGATAACTGATTAAAGCGAGGTACACACTGAAGGACAATTGGGACATTTTCGGGCCAGATTTCCCTCTTCTGACAAAAGTTAGCACTGTCCTCATTTTTTGATGCTGTTTAAAGATGATCTTGTCCGATTTTTCCTGGTGTGATGTGTTTAAAGAGTGATCTGATTGTTTTGGATAAACGTCATATCACGTCTTATACACCGGATTTTACGGTAACTGAAAAATCACTCAAGAAGAAAACTACGGATGAAGTCCTGAAGACGATGTAAATATAGTCTGTTCAAGTTTGCGAGCCGAAGGTGAGCAATAAATAGATTTGCTGCAGTTGTTGCGCTCCCTTCTTTAGTTGGCTATTGTTTTATACAAAGTGACAATCCACAGAGCGGGTGCTTGGCTTTCCTCGTTGTTCCACACAAAAATATTGAACACGGGGCCGCCCCGATGTCCTTCCTAGCAGATAGGATCACTCTTAACACACCTCACAACCCAGGAAAAACTGGCAGGTAATCTTAAGAACCATCAATAAATAAGATTGTCGGAAGGCGGAATTGGGCCCAAAATCGTCCCGATTATCTTCTAATGTGTACCCCACTTATAGTTATTCTCAAAAGTACTGTTAATTCTTTCAGAGTGTGATTTTCTTCTTCACATTTATTCTGTTCATAACTCCAGGAATTTAATAAGAGACAGAAAAGGAAACCTTAGAATCCAGATCAATCACTTAGGAAATATTCAACTTTGATTAATCTTTCAGGCATATTAATAACAACGTACAACTCCAGGTTTCTAAACAGTGTTTGCATACTGAGACACTGATGAATCTCATCATGGCGCACAAACTATGTGTAACTTCTGACAGATTCCCAAGACAACAAAATACATTACCAGTTATTTGCAACCGTGCTCCTGCAGAAATTTCCGGCACATGTAGGAGCGGAAATGAAGCAGAAAAGACATTATGCAAATATAATTATGACAGGGTGCCAATTTATCACACGCGGAGATAATTCATCACGCCCAGAAACAATCCAGTTAATTTAATACACTGCAGGCAACAGTATTTTTCTTCCAATTGCACATTGACCAAGGGCAGGGTGAGGTGAACAGCTGCGGAACTAGATTGTCTCCTGGAAAACCCAGAAACTGAAGGCTTCTTTTTGTGTGGGTACAGTTGCTTGGATACAGGCCATTATTACGCTTTATTGTCCGCCTGCATTAATTCAAATCTGTAATATTTAATCGTCTTTCATTTGTGATGGCGTAAGTTCCATCCATCCATTTTCTTCCGCTTAACTGAGGTTGGGGTCGCTGTGGCAGCAGGCGCAGTAAGTCGACCCAGACTTCCCTCTCCATTGATAGCGTAAGATATTAGCGTAAATACAAAATGAAATTGTTTGCCTTGCGTTTTATTCCTGTTTTATTCCTGAACACAAAGAGAAACCCTGAACTTTTAATGGGGTCCAAGCGTGACGTTGTGATGCCTATGATATGATTTTCACAAGATGTTTCTGATGCCTTTAATCCTCCCGCTGTCTTCCCTAAAGTAACTCCATCTCAGCCTTCACAGACCCTGTCTATGTGAACAGTTTGAATAAGCAGCATAATCACTCTAATGAACTTGGAGTCTTTGAAATTCTGGGAGCGCAGGAACGCTGAGGGATCTATTGACCATAACGTGGGTGAGCAGTCCAAACCACATTTCAAAACAGCCTCGTAAAGACGGCTCGTGAGTCGGCACGCGATCGATCCGCAGTTATTGATCCAGCGTGGCCTTGGTGCTTACAAACCCATATACTGGCATGTCTTCTTCTGCTTCCGTTCCTGTGTGTCTCTGACAAAGGCCTCGTGTAGGATCAGATTACTAAGACTCCATTTCTCCGTTTATTTCTATATCTGTGCTATCCCCCCCCCCCTTCCCCACCATCTTCTTCATCATTCTCCTTGTCCTTTCTGCTAAATAACATATTATCAGCTGCCGTACTCTGTACTCTGCAGTTATGTTGTTCTTTTATGCTTTACTTTACGCTCCGTTCAAACTTCCTGGAAAACAAAAATGCACTCAAGATCGCAGAAACTGACAGGCTGTTTCACACTAGAGTTGACAACAAAGAAAAGAATTTCACAAAGAAACTTGACTTAAATGTGTTTTTCCGACTATTTTAAAGCTCTTGTGAGGAACATTTGGTCTGTGTTCATTTTTAACCCCATGTAGACAGAGTAAGCAGTGATTCTAATCTCTTTGCTGATTTTGTCCTGTACATGAGTAAGAAGGGTTTTCTAACATAAAAACCTAAGCCTGCGGGATGCTGCTGGCCAAGCTGTTAGGTCGCCCCCACCATGTATGGAGGCTAGTCTTACAAGCATTAGGTCTGGGTTCAAGTCCAACCTGCGGATCCTTACCGCAGGTTGGACTATCCTTATCAAAAATAGAAGAAAAAAACACAGTTTCTGCAGCTTGCTGTTAATCACTTTGTCTGACACCTACCCCCAAGCAGCCGAGTTAGACACTAAATATAACTATACAGATATAGTCAATCTAGTCTTTTATGATCTAGTTTGCTTTTGTGGGTCATAAAGATACATTTATTTTAATATCAGTCTGTTTCATAGCCAGTTTAAAACTCCTCACAGGAGCTTTAAGTCTCAGTTTGCTTAGGTTAGAAAATGAAAACACAAGTCCTGAACAAACTGTCCAAGTGTTTCCTTTGATTTGTAAGGTTATTTTTTGATTTTGATTGATGATTTATGTAATGAAAGCTTTCAGGCTTTTTTTCCCTCTGATTTTGTTGGACATTCTCTGGTTGACTATACCCACTCAAGGTATTCTCTTCTTGTTTGGATCTACTACTAAACTTTTTTTTTATTTGTCCTGTCTTGTCATACTGTATCTCCTCACCCAGTCTGTCCTTTGTTAATGCACTCGTCAATGAAAGGTGAAAAAAAAAGAAAGGCAAACCGTCTTTAACATGCGGCAGACATGCTCAGTCTTGATCGTCCCGTGATTCACTGGTACATATGCTGCACATTTGTATCCTTAAATCACCTTATTCATCTCACTAAATTGCCCTCATTGACAACACACAACTTTAATGCTTTCCGTTGATAGAGCGAGAAGAAGAATGGGAAGTCTCTGTAATTAACTCCCATCTATTTATCATGGGGAAGGATGACAAGGCTGACTCAGTATTAATCAAAACATTACCCTGAGCTAGCTTGCGCATGCCAAGCTGGCAGCCATTCCTCATCAATGATGTCACATTAGCGATCTAAAGCTCGACACTGGATTATTACTCTCCAGTCTTGAGCTCAATTAGAGCTCAGTAAACACTTGATAAGCTCGGTAATGACAGTGGTCTTGTGGGCGATGAGGAGATGCCTTTCTCATTTCTTGGATGTTGCTTAATTTCTCTTGTGAGCATCCCTCCTGTAATGAAAGATTTTAGGTAAACACAGTGCAGATCATTACAACCGTATAGCTAAAATAGTCTCAGATTTTGGGCTGCCTTTTCTTGCAGTTATAATTGCAAGAAGCATTGAGCTAGTTTACTGGATGATTCATCCTTTTAATGACCCTGCTCTCTTTAGATCTTCTCCCACAGGTCAAAACAAATGGGGATTACCAACCGCCTGGCACTATTATTGTTCTGCTTTAGTTGTTTTATACATTGAATTAAGGTACACTTATTATTTTCTTAAACTGTCTTCTCCCCTGCCCTTTAGTCGAGGCAAAGCAAACAACACGCCAATTTACTGTATAGTTCCTTGGAGTCGAGAGGGAAATCTAAGCATTTTGTTTAGGTTACGTGGAGTAGCTCCACAGGAGGGGGAGGAAGTGAAAAAAATCCTCAGCACTAGCTTAGGATCTTTCACCAACTGTGCGTCTCTGGTTTGTCTAATTTGAAGCATTATTTAGGTACACATTTACGTCTTCGGAGTTGTAAAATCTAAGTATCTCTCCGCAGATTCTCAGCGGGTGGCATGTGGAGCCCAAGGCTTTCTCCGTTTTTACAATGCAATATAAATAACCAGTAATTACATTCAGCAGTGTTTTTTTTTTATAAGCAACATCCTTTCACAGAAAAGAATTAAAGGCACACCAGGAAAGACTGTTAGAGGAAACTTTTTGCTTTCTCTTGAAGCTTTTTTTGTCATCATCAACAGAAGATTTGATTGGATCATTAGCTTCAACAAAACTGTTTAATTGATTTAAAATGAGTCATATAGAACTTTGTTCACCCGTTTCGCCAACTTAACATGCAAATCCCAACTCCAAACTGACCAACTTCCACACTGGTATAAAAACATGGATGCAAGCCAGCTTCCTTCAATTCATCTGTGCCATATCAGACGGCCCCGAATCCCTCACCAAAACTGAAACTTCTACCTTGCCATCGACCGCTCCACTCTGTTTCCATCACCACAACCCTTGAGTCATTTTTGACAGCAACTTCCCTTTTAAACCAGAACTGCCTTCTTCCATCTTAAAAACATTGTCTCCACCCAATTCTCTCTTTCTCCTCTGCCGAAACTCTGATCTATGCATCCTTCACATCCATAATCGACTACTGCAATAGCGTGCTGTATGATTTATCACCTAAAGTACTCAATAAATTCCAATACATCCAGAACTCCCACACCCATTACCACATAACCCCTGTCCTCCCAAACCTGCACCGGCTCCCACTTCCACAACGCATCAAATTCAAAGTCCTCCTACTAACTTACAAAGCCCCCCATAGCATCTTCCTACCTCACTGAGCTACTCCTCCCCTCTTCTGCAATCCCCGCTGCTCTGATATCAACCTTCTCTCTCCGTCACTCTACATCAAGAACCAAACCTGGGGTACACAGCCCTCGTCCATATCTGCTCCCTCCCTCTGGAACTCTCTCCTGAAACAAATCTGCAACTGTACCGGTCTGACAAGAAATTCAAATCACTGATGAAAACACACCTTTTCAGAGCTGCTTTAAACTGCTGATGATGCTGTTTTTTAACCAACGTTTTCACGTGTTTGGCTTTCCTTTAAAAATAGGATTTCGTAAAACGTCTTTGAGTATTTTGAAAAAACCCTATCTTGCATGCTTAGAACTCAAGTAAACATATGTCACACTGAAGATGTTCTCTCCAGAGTCCAGACTTTGTACAGCTATCATCAAACCTTGAAATTGATTTTGTTCTTCAGTCAGTGCGTTCCAAGTAGAACAATGCGACCTTGAACATCTCAATCAGAAACACAAATGTCAGCGCCAGAAAAGAAGAATTATTTTCAGTAGACAAAGATGAACTCAGGCAGCTAAACTGATGTGCTGCTTAAATGGCATCAGAGTGAGTGTTAGAGAGGGCTGTTGGGAGTTATTTTGCATGGCAAATGGGTGAATTGTTTCTTATTACTGTGAGTACTGGTTCAAGGCCCCAGTCAAGACAGCTCTGGCACTGTGTGAGCAGTGTATTGGTGTGAAGTAGTGACGCGATCACATTTGAAGCTGTTTATCAGTATTGCATTTCTCTGTGTTGCATTCATCCAATATGAAACTAGCAATTTTAGCCCAGTCCCTGCATATTTGTGAATATACTTAAAACAAACCGCAGACCAACAGATTTGCTTCGTACAAAAATAGAAGATTTTCAATGTGGCTACTTTAAAAAAAGTTTTAATAACGTGTCCAGTGATCCAGCCAGCAACCATTGGAACAATGGCAGCCAAGTAGAAATGTAATGGTTTTACAGTCAGTGATAATGCCCTACAATATACTCCCATTGGCATGTATTCTCCAGATACACATTGAGCCTGGGGCCGGGCCCATTTCATCTCAGAGGGATGTTGTTGACCATGTACAACATTGCAATAGCAGCATTAGCCATGTATCCCCATTTGCCATCAGCTCTAGTCCCTGCTGCTGTGATATTGTCAGTTGTGTCTGTTTATATAAATATAAAGCATTTTGTGGCATATTAAAAAAAACAAAAAAACAGCTCAACAGTATATTGTTACGCCATTTATCATTTGACCTGAAGCACGTCACACTGCTACTTTTCTGTTGTTGGATTCAAATGAAAAATCCACCAATTTCCTCTTTTCCCATGACTAATTTACAATAAAAGTCTGCCTGATATCACCATCAGTAGTCAGATAACGGTTGTGCATGTGGAGTCGGAGACACTGCTGTTGGCATGATTTATGTGTGTGAATTTAAAATGAGTGTATTTCCGCTATCAGTGGCATCCGCACTTTAAACCTTGGGCCAAATAAATTACAGATAATAATAAGAGATGTTCCGTTGACCGTTTATTTTGAGCGGCTACACCTGCAACACACGCATGACGAAGTGAGTCACAGGCAGCCTGAGACGACGAGCTTTGCGTTATCACATGTTACTCTCACTGGGCTCGTCATGCAAACCGAACATATTGTATGCATGTACTTAAGTGTACCATTATTGAAAGCAAAACATTGCATTAAAGTGTTACTGACTGGCTTTACCTCTCAGTATATGAAAGACATGCAAATCAGCTACACAACAGTGAGAACTCTCAGGTCCACAGCTCCTCTCTGACCATCCCATGAGCACACTCTAAAGAAGGGAGGCTTTCAGTTTTTATGCCTCAAGTGGATGGAACTTCCTGCCTGATGTCCTGAGAGGGGCCTTTAAAAAGCAGATTAAAAACCTTTATTTTTGTATCCGTTTTAAATGTGTTTTATCTTGCCCCTTCAATTTTTTTTGTACGTGCATATGGGAGAGTATGTATGCATTTATGTGTCCATGCATGCATGAATATATGTATGTATGTAGGTATGAGCACTGCTGTTGTGATTGTTTTGTCAGCTGATGCAAAGAAGATAATGTTGCCCTGTGTATGAAATTTGCAATATGAATACATTTTGACTTGACTTAAACTTGTAAAACACTACTTAGCTTGTGTTCATCTGCTACTGCATGTTTACAATGAAGCACAGTGTTGCCAACATGATTAGTTCTTAATAGTAAAGGTTGTTGTTGGTTGAAGTTAACATTCTTAAAATTGCTGATGGTTCAGTACTTTGATATTTGTGCGTTACATTTCAATATCATGAGTTATTCAAACCATAAAATATCTCTTAATTTTGTAATTTGATACTAGCTAAAAAGTACCAACCCTTAAAAAAAACTGTAGGTCTTTATTCATATGTTTAACACTGCAAAAAACTGAGAGAGCAGACAAAGAGCAGTGGAGATGACCGTCTCAGTGGCACAAATACATTGGCAACCTTGCAATACTGAACCAATGCCAATGTATTTGTACATTGTATACAGTGGGCAGAAGTTTGCTTGCAATTTTGGGAATTAAAACAATACGTTTCCCAATAATGCGTGCTTTGGACTTGTATTCTTGTTGCTATGGTATCAAAACAGGTAGACATATTTGTTGATTTTTACTAGTACCGTATCAAAATGTAAGATTCTGGTGTCGTGACAACCCTACAAGAATGTAGGATGACTCAAAGTCATGACAGGATTTGACCGAGCAACACATGCTACAGGCAGGAATGTTATCACGAGGAGGTGTAGCTTGCTGCTTTTTGGAGAGGTATGTGTGATGTTGATAGCTGATCCCTGAGGACTAACAAGATTTTCAGCATGGAGCAAAGGGTTTTTCTGCTCCTGATTTACAGCCTCCATGCTGCCCAATGCATTCCCAAAGCCACGGGAATCCAGCTGAATAGTGAAATTGACAAGCCTCATTTGTTTGGTTGTCTGTGTAACAAAAAGCCAATGCCATGCACAGCCCTGTGAGGCATATCCACAATCCCTCGGGGTAATACTATTTAGTTCAGTTGAATGGGGGGTTATCTGTCAGCAAGGACAGACAGATAAAGGATGACTGGTGTTTGGAGACTTCTGGGATGCCAAACAGGTGGGACAGGAGTTAATCAAGCATGTATTCAAATGTCTCACACAGATTGGGCAGAGGCTTCAAATTACATTGTTTTTGTTCTTTCTTCCAGGAAATGCCACATTGTTTGAAGGATGATGATATAAGGGCATGTCAAGAGCTGTGTGACAAAAATAAAACATACTATTATATCTTGTTGTCACATTAATTAACCATTTTAAACTAAAGCGTCCCAGTGTAACAAATTGCACTTGACTGCATATCCCCCCTCACCATATTCAGTTTGACCCCTGAAGTAACCTATCAAATCACTATCCATCTCTATAACATAGAGATGGACCTCAAACTGAGCTTGTCAAGGACCCAATAGAAAACGCAAACTCGGCCTGGGAAGATGTCAATCAAACAGAAACCCTACTGTAGGCTCCATTATTCACATTTCAATCCCCTTTTCTTTCTCATAATTTCCCAGTTTGGGATTGATTGAGTCCATTCATCTATCCCTCCATCCATCCAGCCATTCATCCATCCATCTGTCGGTCTGGCTTACTGTCTGTCCGTCCATCCATCCATCCATCCATCCATCCATCCATTAGTCCATCAATCTATCTATCCATCAAACCATCCATCCATCCATTAGTCCACTTCAGCCTGTGTGTGTGTTGCATGACTTACTGAGTGTAAAAACAGAGATTTCCCCTAACGGGGATCAATAAATGTAAATCTTAATCTTAATCTTATCTTTCATGTGTCTGTCTGTACATTAGTATACATACATGTGGTATAGTCCATAAATTGCATTGTATGTTTGATGTAATGTGTTGCTGCTAATTACCACTTTGCTTGGCTCCCTTTTTTGAACCATTTGGCATCATTTGTGACCTTTTTGTTGTCCGGAAATAATGGCATCATTAGGTGATTATCCCAAGAGGCAGGCCTGCACAGCGAGAGCCTTGACCTCTATGCCCTCGCTGCTTTACTGTATTTTTTCCTCTTCTCTAATCCTAGCGTTCTCCCTTCCGCTTGGGAACAGATCACAAATTAACCTTCATCTCTTATCCTTGTTGCATAATTTCCTGTTAAATGAAGACTGCATTATTATCAACCATGGCAATATTTGGTTGGAGGGCTTTGAATGCAAATGGGGTTGTTTGATTTAAAGAATGAAATAGCCAACCAGCAAGAACAAAAACGTTACAGTATCAATAAAGTAATGATCTTTGTACAATGGAACAAAAAAAGTTCTTATTTAGTTAGTTAAATGACTTTCATTTTGCAGCCTAAAACATAACTCCATTGCAAGGTCAGCACTAATAAGGCAGGTTACTGCATACATTTTAGTGTTTGCTTATCCCTTAGTTAATCTGTATGCATGTTAAAAACTGGAAAATCAAAGAATTCATAAAAAGGCACAAAATTAGGGTGAGACTAATAAATATTTAAATTTAAGATTCATATCAGTGACAGTCAGATAGAATAAAAAGTGTTTCAAAATAAAATGTAACACATTTTTCAACCATTGTAATAAATGGTACAGTGTGGATTTTAGAGTTAGTGGGGCCGTAGGCAAAAATTAATTGGGGGGCCCTCCAACCAGGGTTCATCACCATTATTTCTGCCAGTGTCCCAATGTTTACTCCTATTCGTCTGTCTCCGTTTTCTCTCCTATAGGCAGATAGTTCCTCTTCATTTTTTTTTGTTTAGTTTAATTGACAAACTTTGGATTTCACAGGATATAATGCATGCAATGCTCAGCATAGCAATGTGAGTGAGTGCTATCAGATGGGGCCCCCTTAGGAAGGTTTCCTACTGTCATTGCAAAATGTGCACATTTTTGGCCTCTGATTTGGTTCTAAGTTTGTGAGCCCTCAGGGGCCCCCTACTGGTGTGGAGACCCAAGCAGTTGCCTGCCATGCCTGTTGACAAGCAGCGCCTCTGATTGTAAGTGTTTATTTTATTATTTAATAAAATAATAAAGTCTTGGTTTTACTATTTTCAAGCGTGGATCCTCAATGTACTTGAATGAAGAAGAAACACTGTAATAAAAACTTAAAAGAACAGAAACATGTATTGTACATGTATTCATTTCTATTTATTTTTATCAAGCAATGTATAGTTGACTTCAGACAACTGTCATAATAAAGATATGTAAAGTGATAAATACTAAGAGTCTAAGACGGCATGCTTACCCATTTCGCAAACCTCACCTATGAATAATTCAGTATGACATGAACCAGGGCACCCTCCGACTCTGCCAGAAACCCTTTAATTATTGAAGACTGACTGTGCAGAGGAGCACCCCAGGTTCAACAGGATGTGATATCAACAAATGCAACACAGCCTGAGATTATTACGTTTGGATGACTTGTGTCGAGAATCTCTTCAGCGAACAATTTAAAAGGTTTCACTCACGGAAATGTATCATTTTAGCCCTTGCTTGGAGACCCCTTACTGCGTTAAGTACAGTTCAACAGGCCACCTGCGGGTATGCACCCCCTGAGAAAAGAGACAAAACTGAGCACCTCAGTTTTCAACTGTCCGCCTACTAAATGCCAAGCAAATGATTCAGCTAAAAAATACTCCCTCCAATCAACTCAGCATTTAGTTTATTCAATTTAAATTAACAAGATAATTCTTCTCAAGTTTTCATCATTCACTAATTAGTTTTTATGCCAACAAGTTTATAATTTAAAGTTTTCTATGCAGACCCACGTTATCAGTGCTTCTAGTGCAGACACAAGCAGGAAATGGGCCCAGCTTACCTTGGGAGCTGCTGATCAAATTTCTACATCACTATTATTCAGCCTGCACCTCCATCACTGTCTAGTTTGAATCAGGCACAAAACAAGACAGGAACTGACAAAAACAGACTGTCAAGGACTGCAAAATGAATCACTGCTGCCAACCTGCACTCTATCCAGGACTAATACATGTCAAGAGTCAGGGAACTTGCAAAAAACATCACTGCGGATTCTTTGCACCCTTGAAACAACCCTCTCTTCTTTTGTAGGGAGTACAGACGACTGTATAACAACCAGACACAGCAACAGTTTCTTTCCACAGGCTGTTGCTCTGATGAACAGTTAACAGCAGTCAGAGTGTCTGGAGCAATACCTGGGCAAAAATAATTGGACATGTTAAAGCCAAATTTCATTCATCTCGAATTTACTCTTTCATTTCTATTCTGTTTGTGGTTTGTGCACGTAAGACGCAGCAGTAAATGCTGTGAATTGTCACATGACAAATAAATAAACTCATATTTTGCTAATAAGACTGTGAAAAGTAAAGATGTGTCTCAGTCGATGGTAGTATTCTAAAAATCTAATTTCAGACTTTTTGAAGGACCGAAGGGAACCGTGTAATCTCCTGAGGATGAAATTTTCAAATATTTGAATAGTCATTTATTTCTAAAAAATCTGAGTGTTCAATCAACTTCTCTGACATTTTTCTAATTGTTTGTACCTGACCTTGTGGTAATGCGATGCCACTGATCATTTACTAACCACATTGTTAACTAACTAAATGATCAATTAATTTAACGTTTCTTATGTCAAAATTACAGCGATTGTGATGCCAAATCTGTTAGCCTGTTATTATTGCAAGTGAATATCGAACCACAACTGCTTGTGGCCCCAGACCAGTAGGGGGGCCCTTGAGGGCTCATGAAACTTAAACCAAAGCAGTGGCCCTTAATGTGCAAATTTTGCAACGACAGTAGGAAACCTCCCTAAGGGGGGAACCATCTGACAGCACTCATTGTCATTGTCCTTCAATTATCGCTGTGAAAACAAAAGTTTGACTATGAAAGTCAACAAAGAAACATGAAGAGGAGTCATCCGTCTACAGGAGAGAAAAAAGAGGAAGAGGAGTAAGCGTCAGCTGGCAGACGCGATGGTGATGCACCCTGGTTTTAGGGCCCCCTCAGTTGATTCTTGCCTAGGGCCCTAACAGACTCAAGAATCACCACTAGTTTCTGTGTATTTTCATTGAGAGGGATGTAAAACGTAAGACTTTGTATATGTACACATACCTGTCCAATACAGCGGATCCTGACTCTGACTCAGGTACTGATTCTGACACAGGTCATTCTTGATAACATGACTCACAGAACACAGGCTCCTTATCTCACAAACAGTGTGAAGTTAAGAAGTGAGTCACCCAAAAGTGCTTATTCGCGACAAAATGTAAGCAATACATGCTGTGCTACAGTATCAGGAACATGGGTGGGCTGGCCAGAGCCAAAGTGAACTGTCCAAGCTGGTCCATCTGGGGAGCTGGCACTGAGAGCCTTAACGGATGTACAAATCATGCTTGCAAAAGCAGGACAACTACCACTGAGCGCAACAGATTTTCTATGGCAGGAAGTGTATGCTGCAGAGTGATTGAGACAAAACCAGCATCATGCTGTTAATCCTCCAGCTATCACATTATCAATCTCCATTATGTGCACACTGTGATCTGCATTTCCATTATTCTAAATTGTTCATAAAGGATAATGTATTTAGACGAGCGACTTACCTCGTTTATCAAAATTATGCTTGATCTCATTTTGGTTGCACATCATGTCAGTGTGTCCTCCGATGCCAATATTAACTCCATAGTCTTCCTGGCACTTCCCATCATTCAGCTTGTTGTGGAGCTGGTTGGGCGTGGAGTTATGAGAGTGTCCACCGGGGTCCTCCTCGTCGCAGTCGTAGTCATCCAGAATGGGGGTCTCGCGGATCGGCATGCCGATGACGGAGCTCCCATGCTGGTGCGTCCCTCTAGAGCCGCGGTAGCTGTCCCTACCCTGGGGCCCCAGCAGCACAGAGGGAATGTAGTGGATCTCGTGGGTCGCCTCGGTGCTGGCGCTCTTCTGGGGGATCCGGCGACGCTTGCACCACCGGTGGCGGGTGTACAGGACGAGGGTGAAGAGGAGAATTAGGAGGAGGAGGGCGATGAGGCCACCCTGTGGGGGAAACAAAAGCAGGAATAAAGATTGTGAGGTAGGGAGGCACAACAATTTGATGATCAGACTTAATTGTTAACGTCAATATTTCATGTAGTGCAAAATAACACATGCACGTAATAGAAAATGGACTCCACCTCGAACAATAACAATTATAATCACGGCTCTAGCGCCAGTTATATTAGGTTGAATGCCAATTAGCACCATTTGCCAGCTTTTGAAGAGCTTTGGCAATCAGCACTTCAATATGTGAGAGTAATGTGAGGCAGCTAACAGAGGCCTACAGAGACAAAAATCATTTTGTGCTCAAACTGGAGAGATATGCACTTTTTCAAATATAATTATCCAATATGGAAAACCAGAACAATAGTGAATATTGATAACCCAGCAGAGCAGGGCAGACGTACTCCGACACAAACACTTGAAGGAATCTTGGTGTTCATGCGTTACTTTTAACGACAGCTGTCCTGTTCTATCGGAAAGGTATCCTTAAATGACTTCTTTCCCTGATTTCCGACTCTATCCACTATCCTATCTCTACAATAAATGTCTCTACATTTCTGCAGTGCATCCATAAGAGTGTCTTTTCTTGTCTTTCTTTCAAAGCAATTTATGGATGCTTGCTGAAAAGGGACATCAGAGATACTGATATCCCAGGAACGTGTCAGTCACAATAAATCAAAAAAACCTCTTCACATCTGGTTGTTTAGATTCAGGGGAGATATAACTCCCCTGAATAGGCCTCCTCTTCAACCATCCCATATCCCTCTGGTGAGGCTCCTTTCTGGGTTTCTCTCATAGAGAAAGAGCAGACTCAAGTTTGATCAAATCAACAAACAAATGTCAGACAAGTACATTTTCCAGAAGCTTGATAAATACTAATAGGTCTGCTTTAAAATGTAATAAAGTTTCTAAGCAGTATTATAAGTGACATGTAATAGCGTTTAAAGTTAAAATCATCTTTAATTAATTGTTGTGCTATTTTTAGACTCTTTGAAGGGAGGAGGGGAGCTGCTGAGGATCTGAAGTATTTCCGTAATTTTTAAGGACAACAGAGAACACGAGTGGAACACAGGACAGCCCTGTGGTTGGACGGCATTAGGAAGTCATTTAGGGAGGAAAATAAAATTGCAGTGGAGCGCAATTTTGGAGCTCCGGTTCTCAAAATCAGCATTTAATCAGCATATTATCAAAAGTCAAAAATTAGGACCCTGCAAAAAATACAGATATAAAATGGACACTTTTGTTTGTATAGATTTTGGCACCCCCAGTGGACAAAAAGGCACCTCTAATCGCTTTGCTGATTTTGTCCTATACGTGAGTAAGCTGTTTTTTTTTTTCCCAACCTTCTTCATTTTATGAGTCAAATGTGTCAGTAATAAAGAATCTTTTAAATAAAATAAAAAGCATTTTCTACAGTGTACAGTTACTAACTTGATATGACACTTACCCTGTGGCACTGGTTTCAGCCATTAATCATGACCATAGAAATGATCTACCTTCTCGCTGACGACGTTGTTTGTGTTAGTAGGTCATACAGAGGCATGAGAATTTATTTCAGCCTGTTTCATGAACAGAAAAAAATTCTTCAGAGGAGCTTTAATATAATCAAACAATGCTTTAACTGTACAGCTACTTGTAGGCGTTGGACTTGATGCCTGCTAATGTGTCGACTCCCCTACATATATCATCGCTTATAAAAGAACTAATATACTAATAAAAATAAGTTATTCTTTTAGTTTCACTGCTGCATCTGCACTCACATCTGTAGAGCATGACACACACACTTATGCCTTAGGGTTTCTTTGCTATTTTAGCCCCTCCTTTTTTCCACAAGCCTCTACTATGGTGCCTTAAAGTTACCAAGGAGCATTTCCCCATTCCTCCATGGTTCATTCAATATCTCACCATCACAGAAACATCAAACACCTTGCCACATATGGTGTGGGTGATGAAGTAAATCCATATGCACAGACAGAGTGTTGGGAAGAAAGAAAAGGGAAGGGCATGACTCATTCTTTGATTTTTCTTTTTTTCACAATGACATTCAATAGGTGAGACGTAGTATTTGATTCATCCAGACATGGCAACCGACAGGTGATATATTTGTGATGTTGCACAGCAATGCAGCATCAGCAATTTTACTAGCGCGTATTCAAAGATGTGATATTCAAGCACACGTGCATGAACTCCGGTCACATAGGGAAGGCGTTGGCACACACACACACATTGCACAAACTAAATCACGGTGGAATAATAAATAAAATCCACAAGAGGTCATTCATCACAACATTTAAAATTCCATCTTCATGAGGAAAAACAAACCCCGTTGAAATTATAACTCATGCACTGCCGGGTGTCCATAAATCAAACTACGCTGAGAGGAGAGGCGGCACGGAGAGGACTAGTGCCACGGACAAACTTGTTCATTAATCTCCGATAGGATGGCAGCTTTGCAGAACTGCAGTCCAGAAAAACTCCCCGTAGTCTGCACTCCTACATTAATTCCCTCTGAAGAATAGCAAAAGCATACCAAGGCTTATGTTTCATTTCTAGCAGCGGGAGTGATAATGGAGTGACATTGTGTTTCTCTGCAGCACATCATTGAAAAATTGATGATGTAGAATTGCAATGAAAAAGTTGAAGTCTCAGTTTTAAAGTAATTCTCCCGTTAACAGCCGGAAAAAAAACAAGGCGGAAATATTTTCTGGGGCTCTGTGATGTCTTTATTGGTGTGAGCACTGCAGTAACACGTCAGTGGATTGTGACTAGAAAGTAAAGAAATAATTATCCCTCTGTCATGGAAATGTTAAGTAATTGCACCTTTTACAATCCAACCATGCACTAGTTTGACATTTCAAACCCTTAATAAGTCTTCTTACATTTCAATTTGAATAATGCAGCCTTGGTACCAAAGTACTGCTTCAGTGCAGACAGTCGGAAGTCTTTGCAAAGTGCAAGCACAAGCAAAAGCGATGTCAGCTTTTGTCAGTTCATATCTGTTTATTTGACTCGGTCGCTGGCACATCAGTGCCCTTAAGAATCTCTCAAATTTCCTTTCCCGTCTCATCTCGCAATGTTTTTCCTCCGCACTTCCCCTCCCTTCTCGCTTTTGTTCTCTCCCTCCCCCTTCTCGATTACTTTGTGTCCCTCAGTCTCCATTCGCCTTCATGTTTGATCACATCTGTCGTCCACTCCTCAGAACAACAGCCATATAAATTCACAGTGGCAGATGTAGCCATGAGGGAAAATGGGTTTTCTGTTTCGTCTTCAGACCCCTACAAATCCCTGCTGCTTTAGTCCCTAAGAGACTTCACAGGGAGGAGGAGAGCTGCTGGAAGCCCAATCATTTCACATCTTTTTTTTCTGAGTATAGGTTTTCTTCAGTCTGCGATATATATATATATATATATATATATATATATATATATATATATATATATATGTATATATTTTTTTAGGGCGGCCCCTGGGAACTCTGTGATGCAAACATCAATCGCGAGTACCCTGAGTCGACTCTTACTTCATCTGTCAATTCTCAGCACCTTTGTTTTATAGCTGTGTCACTGTACATGGATTAATGCAGGCGCCACATATGGAAGGCTGTAAACTTGAAAAAGAAAGTCTAAAACAAAAAAAAAAAGACCTCAAACCACATAAATAATGTGATGGAAGCTGAGAAGGGTGGTTGACACTTAGGGCAGAGTGAGGCGAGGCCTGACTGCTCCAGCGATCTCGAGTCTAGAGTTGACAGTCGATGAAATCGGCTAAATCACTTACCTAACGGTTTAGAAAGCAGCAAAGAGAGGAAGAACATCAGCTAGTTCTGGGAAAGGCATTTCAAGTTTGCTGGCTGTTCCACCAAATGACTATCGATGACCGTCAATGGAGCCATGGAAGCCGAAAAGAGTGGTAAAAATGTAACGCAGCTTATTGAGGCCATACAACAGTAGGTAAGGTAGCACGAGGCCATGCACAATGAGGCCAGGTAGCACAGCTCAAGTCTGCAGGCTGCTCTGATGCTCTGCTCCTGGAATGAAAGATTGGTCCAGTGTTCATTCTGGCAGCTCTTTTACATTTAGTCCTCGTCTTTAATTGGAAATGCTGATTGGTTTAAGTCACATTTTAGTCATTTAGTCATATTTAAAATCAATGACAAATCAAGACATTTGAGTCCAGATCAGTTAATAAAAAGTCTCTACATTCAAGTCAATACTTTTGGACAGCTTGTACTAGCTGATTTTCTTAACTCATTAACACATGAAGAACCTTCAGCGTGTCACACAATAAACTGCTTTGTCATATAAGTTAATATTATGTAAAGGAATATATGACTGCACTGTCAATAATTGAAGTACCAACAGCTTCATTGTGCATTAGGATATAACGAGGAATTAACTTATATCTTAAGTTTTATCTTAAAGGTTCACAATGAAAGGGATTCAATGACAGTCTTTAAGGTATTCAAATAAAAACGTAGGCTGCTCAAGGTGTTTGGCACTGAACTGAAATTAAAGCCAAGTTGAAATAGTATCTTGTCTTGGCGGCCGCCATGATGGTCAGAAAATGCTTATTGTTGCCAAGGAAACACCAGATGTTACGTCAAAGGCCACTGCATAACTCCCAGGATTCCCCGACAGCCTAGAAGTCATCTTTTTGTTATTGTTTTGATTGAGCGCCCCCTGGCGGTGGAATTGACATACTGTGTGTTTAACTCCATGTTAATCAGCCAAATCAAATTCAACTGGAAATTCTGGAAGTTCTATTCAATGGTCTTATAACATTTTACTTACTGTGCATTTCCTTTTTCCCATAAATCCATTTGCAACTTATTTTATTGTTCCATCATTGGTCCATTTTACCGCCCTAGCATTGTAAATTCATTTCCTACCTTCCCATGTTCCCCTTTTTTCTCTCCCTTCTCTTCTCATGATAATGTTTTCTCTTTCCTTTTATCAAACCCTGCAGGGCTGGCTCACTACCATTCCATCTTTTCTCACATATTCTTTGCTCTGTTCTTTTACAGATTGAATGTTGAACTTGGCAAAAAAAAAAAAAAAAAAAAAAAAACACACCTGCAATGAATTATTCAACGCTTTGGCAATGTATTTTCAACAGACAATACTAGAAAAATCCTCAGGTAAAACTATTACCCTGGTTTAGCAATGAAAGACATGTTGAAACTATAAGAGATGAATAGTACAGGGTTTCCCCTTTTTACTGGTGTATTGAATGGCTTCCAGTGGAAGTAAAGATGAACTCAACCTCCTTTAGAATAGATCTAAAAATGTAGTGGAATGCTATGAATGTCTTGGTTATATGAAAAAAGGAGCTTTGAAAGTTTTTTTTTTCCCCAGCAGATACTGTACTACATTACAGTAATATAGTATTTACTACGGCCTATTTCACAACGCCCCGCAATGAAATAAAACAGTGTGATGCAGTATATGGGCTGGGTGAGAAAACAAAAATCAATACAATATATTTGGAAATATGAGCATAATACATTTTGGGAATTTTTTTTTTATCAATAAATTTCCAACTCCATATGAGAGAAATAATCAGGATATGTTATCATGGCTGGCTCAGATAAACAACATTATGCGTCTTAGCTGTTTCCAGAAAGGTGTTTTCTGTGGCCATTGGCGTCGTTAAAGTTACAGTGAGACAAAAGAGCGCTTCTTGAGCGGGACAGAGTCTGAGTGAAACAGGCTATGTGTAAGCATCATTTGACCACAAGACTTGACTTTGAGGTAAAATGTGAAATTTCCAGAGTAGATGTCCCACTTTATCACCAATCTCTCAGACCAAAACAAAGCTTTTATTTGGCCAAACTTCCGCTGTCCTTCAGCACAACCTCCTCCCCTCCACCTCCAACCTTCATTGTTCCAACCTAGGGCAGCGTTTGTAGAACTCATGTTTTTTTGTTTTTTTCCAGATAGGCAGTCTAAAGATGATTTTGTTCTATTTATTTATATTTTATTTTAGAGCAAACTTAATCTTTTGTTAGGTTTTGAGAGCCCATTGGTTTTACAGGAATTGTACTCTTGTAACAAAACCTCTGCATTTTTCTGCCACTATGAATGGAGAGGGAATGCATTCAAGTAAAAAAACAAAAACAAAACATGTTTTAGCTACCGAGTGACAAATAAACAAGCTAAAGGAAGTTCTATCCCGTCAGTGTGACCACAGAGCTGAGAACAACAAACCCAGATGGAGTTTGACTTCACTCTTGTTTTAGAAAGTCATGATATATTTACTTCGGACATAAAAGGGAAAGAAGCTTGACAGTGAAAGTTACCGGGATGTGAGTGAGACAATAGTTGAGTCACTAAAATAATCTTTATGGACGTAATAAATTACCAAACAGTTTATATGGCCACTTGAATTTGGGACACCATTATTGCTATTGTTACTACTTGAAGAAGAAGAGTTAAGAGGTTAAAAAAATCCACTGCAAAGCCTGTTTAGACCTGACCATTAAGCTTGATAAAAGGGAATGTGAATTAAAGATAATCAATCACTAATTAAACAGAGACAGCCCCAAGAGTGTGCTGATGAAAGAAGTAGCAAAATGCACAGTTGGGGTTTCTTAAGGCTTTTAAAAAAGCCATACAATGCAGGAATGCATTGTTTTGTGTTGGTCATGATACAACCTGTTATCTATAGGCATTATAATGTAAATGTGATCACTTGTCTGGTAATACTGTTTACTCATTTCAAGCAAAGGGTTGAGTCTGAGAGTTGAGTCATCTGTACTGGTTACACAACTGGTTGACTTAACTCATAAGATTGTAGAAATGTTCATTATTTCAATACTTTTCAATGCATTGGTTTTAAAACCATGATGATCAACAGAATCAAAAAGTAACAAAGCCTTGAAACCCTTCATAGCTACAGTCATATTTTTAACCAAAAGCTTTAGTGAGCAAATTAGAGAGCACTGTCTAATTTGATTGTTTTGGGGTAATTAATTCAAGAAATGACAAGGGATACATCGGTCCAACATCAGTATCGGCCCTGTTGACACACATCGGCAAATAATGTGGCATGAGCTGATATCAGTAGCCAATGTTTAATTGTTGTGCCAAATCAATTTAATGCCATTCACCTTAAACCCAGGTAGGCTCACCTACTTAAGGGGCTACCTGTTGGAGCTGAGGCGCTTTGAGCCAGAGCCAGCGCAGGTATCCCTCCTCACTAAAACAGGCAAAGAGAATATGAAGAAAAAGAGGTTCAAGAAGAGGGATACGGAACAGGCTAAGGAGGAGAGGCAGCCGGAGACCTCTACCTGCCATAACCCTATCAAACGTGCGGTCGCTACGGAATTAAACTGAGGAACTTTCCACTCTCGTCATGTTCGATCTGGATTATCTTCAAACCAGCCATTTTTGTTTCACAGAGACATGGCTGACCGGGGTTGCAGACTTTCATATGGATGGCTTTTTACATCATTCACTTTGACAGAGATATGGCGAAAAAGGCGGAAGTCAACTGGGGGCAGGCTCTGTGTGGATGTCAACTGCAAGTGGGAAACACACTTCATAGTGAGGGAGACCGAGTGCTGAAAGCGCTATGACCTCATGACTGTATCCTTCAGATCACACTATTTACCCTGACAGTTTTCTCAGATTACTGTCATTTTAGTGCATGTGCCAGGGCCTGATTGTTGTTTGTAGCAGTCCCCTTTTAATGTATGTACTTCATGTGGTGTTTCAATTTAAGTTATATTAATTGTTTGAGCCTTGGCAAAGGAGAATTTCTGTTATTGTTAGGACAGACAACAATACAGTTTAATCTAATGCTACTGATTCGAAGAAGAGGTTTTTTATTAGGCTAAATAAGGCGACTGTTGAACAAACTCTGACTTGTTTTCATTGTCAAACATAAGAGAAATTGGTGCCATTGTGGTCTTGCATCATAATAAGTCATAAAAAAAAAGATATTGGAATCAGCAATCTGTTCAGTTCAATCTGTTTCAAACATCGGCTTCTTTATTAGGGCTGTGCTAAAAAAAATTCATATGGCAATATATCACCATGTGCTCCCTGCAAATACATGTATCGATGCAGATGTTACAGCTGTGATGACAGTTTTGAAAGACAGTTGTATTTCTAGGATCTCTGAGGACCTGAATTGAAGTGTTTTAACATGTACGATCCTTAATGCTTCTGCTGTTATTCTCAACAATAAAGAACAGCTGTTGTAGTGAAGTCTGTGTAGGACATAGTCATTATCCAAAATAAATGTATATCACAATATGTATCGTATCGTGGCCTCTGTATCGTGATACGTATCGTATCGTGGGGTTGTTTGAAATACACAGCCCTAGTCTGGTTAGGCCGTGATTTTCCCAATCGGTGCATCTCTAGAAATGACCCAATAATGGTTGGCTAGAACTTGTTGTTGTTGACGGTACTGTAGGATCGAATCAGGTATCGATATCATTCCATTTTTGACTGGACTCAAAGTTTAAAAATCTGTGACAATCCTATTAGGATCCACAGAACAGTCATCACAGTAGAGTCTGCATTTGACTAGTTTTAGTTGTTTTGTAAAGTGAAGCAAACATAACTGTTAAAACATTTTGCAAAAAGCGGAGAAACGTCTTCAATGTGTCTGTGTAAATGTTTTTGCTGTGATATTATTCCTGCATGTTTATGCAGTCGTATTTTTCTCTGCAATGTGACACTCATTTTGATGGCATTACATTTACTGAGGACAGAAATAAATCTGTCAACATGGATCGCTCCGATTTGTCACCTTTCTTTGCCTCTTTCAGAAAAAAAAAGAGTCACTGAATGGATGATGTCTGTACAGACGTTTTGCCTCATTTTGTGTTGAAAACAAACAAAGTGTGCAGTATGAACTCCATAACAGCAACATTTATAGTGACTATCATGAATCTGTCTTAAACTTGTGCGTAAATGGTTGAGTCACTACTAAGACGTAATAATATTCTCTGTAAATGTCCAAACTCTAAAGAGAGGAGATGCATTTAATGCAGACTGAAAATAAAAACATTGGAAGCATTGCACGGTACAACTGCTGATTAGTTTAATTCATCATCTGTTTGAGTATGTATTGGCAGCATCCCCTTATTCAGGCTTTTAATTGAACTTTTTAATATCTATTTGTTTTATAATCACAGGACTGTGCTTTCATTTTGCTGCTATATCCAATGAAGGAGCATTACATTTCTTACTGTGGTGTTTCCTCATTGTTAAACAAGATTAATGATATTGTTTTCTCAGTTCCTGGCTTTATTTCTTTTTTTATTGAATGTCTTTACTGTTTTGTGCTCCATTAATTAGAGTCAACTATGCATTTAGTGCTTTGTGTACGTGTGTGTGTGTGTGTGTGTGTGTGTGTGTGTGTGTGTGTGTGTGTGTGTGTATAGTTATTTGGTGTGAAGCACTTTTTCGCTGAGTGAAAATACTGCACAGGTAAAGTGTTCTGAAATTGATTGAAATGATCTGGGAAAAAAATAATATATCCAAATAATTTGAATACATAACTGTGTAAAGCAACACTGTGGTAACAACTGTTTGGGATCTATGGAAGAGGATTAGCACCACTTAAAAAAAAAAATTGGGTTGACTTTTTTTTTTTCTAAGAATTCTTACTCTGAGAAAAAAAGTCTGAATTTAGGGGAAAAAAAATCAGAATTCAGAATTTTTTCTCTGAATTCTGAGATTAAAGTAAGAATTCTAAAAAAGAAACCAAAAAATGTTTTTCCCCAGTGGCCTTAATCCTCTTACATAGGGATCCAATATCAACTTAAAAAAACAAATGACATAGAAGATACATCGCTCCCAAAGGCACATTTATTTTTTATTTTGTCATATGAAAGATCAAATCAGATGTTGTGTTGCTATTCATTTCATAGAAATATTGATTTATTCCTGTTACTCTTTATCTTGCATTATTTCACTAGTCTCTACCTTGTGTTCATTCCAAATACACATTTCATTAAAAGAAAGCAGTATGCGTTGTGCCTGAGTGGCATCTGGTCATAAAGCAGCAAACAAACATTACATTAATCAAATGGATAACAGTGCCACTTAGCCAAACCCTCAAACTGAATACAATTCTTTACAAGCCACCAAAGTTTGATGGTTTATTATGTTGATCCACTCTTTCACCTGGTTCAAAAGCTCCTGTGGAAAATGAAAATATGAATACAAAAATGACATTTTATAAAGACTTTGGCGGAATAATGACTCACTTATAATCCCAATGAGCTTATTTTATGCAGCGAAATAACACGACTCAGAGCCAACACATCCGACACATGCTCTGTGGTTTAGCCACCATCTGTGCACAGCGGAGTCCGCAGCTTACTGAACCCTGCTAACAAACCACCTCCTGCTACCGAGGGAAGACTGGACAACAGCAATCTTTAGGGTATTCTTTAGAGAACATATAACTTTTGAATTTGTCTCTTTAGGGGATAAATTAGGAACAAAAAACAACAACAGATAACATTATTTTATAGCTAAAAATGAAGTCACAGATGACAAACGTGTTAGAATTAGATACCTGATAAAAAGCTAGCAGGCACAGGTGACCACACATGGACTACCATCATATAAACCATACACAATGTGCCAGGCAACAACCTCCAAGTCAGGACAAGTCCTCCCCCTCTCTTTGTAACTTTTTCCTTTTTCCTGTCACCACCTTTTATTTGTCTACCTCCCACTCTTCCTTACCTTACCGTCCCCCGCTGCCAGTGTTGTATCTGTTTCTCCCATCCCTTCTTCTCCCAGCGGGAAGTTAAAGTGGCATGTGCTCTAGCATCTGCTCCTCATTCTCTCTGTCCAACTAGAAGTCGCAGCGTGAATGACAGCACTTGGCTCGCCGGGTTATGTTTCCACTCGGCTAATTCACCTTGGAGAAAGCATGCCTGTCCATTACCTGGACTCATACCTGGGAGAAAGAACTGCCTGTCCTTCTCAAAGAGCAGCAAGACAGGTACTAGAAGTACATCATCTGTATTCTTAAGATGGGAGATTTTTGGTGTAGATGTTGTGTGATTTTGTTTTGATTACTGTAGAAAACAGGCCCAGTTGGCTTTCCTAGTCATGCAATCAAAGAATAACTGAGGTGTTTTGAGCGCCAAACATATACAAAGAAAAAAATCGAGCATTATTTTTGCTTAAGAAAATAAATGATTGGATATTATAGTGGAGTCCTCCCTCTATTTGCTAAGAAAATAAATGCAATGTATTGGATAAGTGTTTGATAACTGCATTTGAGGGATCAGAGCAAATAATGTGTAAAAATATATATATATATATATATATATATATATATATATATATATATATATATATATATATATATATATATATATATACATATATACATATATATATATATATATATATATATATATATATATATATATATATTCATCTCTACAAATTTAATAGGTCTAAGACAGATATCGGCCAATAAAGCGGCATCAGTTTTCTTTTCTTCCTAATATCGGTATCGGCACCAAAAATCCCATATCGGTCAGGTCCTGGTTTATTTGACTTATTTTCCCTGTTGCTTTGCTTTTTTCCTGTGTGTAGACCTTAAAAAATAATTTATGTTGTGTTGTTATTCCACAAAAAAGCACCATAAAAAAAAATAATAATAATACAAAAAAAAAAAATACATGTTGTCTCAATTTTTTTATGTGGCATTATTTGATAAAAAAAAATAATTTATTCTGCAGCCACTGAAAATAATCTAAAAAGTCCATAACCTCAGCTATCTAAATCACCAGAGAAATTACATTGACCAAAAGCCCGTACCTAATCATAAAATCTGATTATACTGTGATTGAAAAGTGAATGAAAATCTCCCGGAGCTTAACTGGAAAGCACTGGGTCGACCTTTCCATTTTGTTCCCACTCACCATGGGAACTAATACATATCTCCATCATCTCCGTGGTGTTCTATCCCTTCATCACTCCACCTCTCCATCCGCCCCTTTTACATGCCATGATGCACTAACCCACATAGGGAGAAGATTGGAGGGCAGATAATGCAGTACTGAGCCCTGGCTTTTTGAATTATAACACAGAATTAGGGCTGATTTGCTGGTGTGTTGCTCCCGCCCACACAATATACCTTTCTCCCAGGCTTTTTCTATCCTCAGCCAATGCCCTCCACCCTCCACCCTCCACCCTCCCCCGGCTTCTACAGCCAGCCAAACAATAAGACTGTTTCAGCGTCTCGAAGCTTGGGGCATTAAGAAGAGGTCAGCACTGTATATTGCAATTTCTTTGTAGATATACAGTACATGCAGCACTTGCAGAGCCAAAGCCCTAAAAAAAAAAACACCTTAATCGTACAACAACAGTGAAGTTATTTTGATCAGGAACACATTAGAAATGTTCCTGAATTAAAAGTTGTTACCTTATGACTCGACTACTTAGCAAGGTGTCATACGGTACGATACAGTGCGATACAATACGATACGATACGGTACTATACGTTACTGTACCGTACAGTACTATACGGTACGATACAATATGGTACGATACGAAACAGTTAACACTTTGCTAAGATACCAAACGATAGGGTTAGATATCATGTGATACGATACCACACAGTCTGGTCAGAACGGTACTATATAATGCGCTACACTCAAATTTATTTATTGATTTACTTATTTTAAGATTTGTTTGGGGCTTTATGCCTTTGTTTCAGAGACAGTGAATAGAGTATGAAACCAGGGAGTTAAGACATATGGGAAGGGAGCAAAGGGTCAGACTTGAACCTGGGCCGCCTGCTTGGAGGACTATAGCCTCCATACACACAGACTCACACTCTACAACCTTACCTGGCCACCTCAGGTCATCAGGTGGAGGTCTTTGAGCCATACCCAGAGTTAGATCAAAGTCCAAAAGAGGGGGCCTTTAGTTACTGTGGTCCCTGCCCTGGAACAAGCTACCTGTTGACCTGAGGTCCAAAACTACTGTCGGTACTTTTGGAGCTAAACTCAAAACCAAAACTTTATTCTCCCAGGCATACAAATAGTTACTTTTTGAATGTGTGTGTATAATGTGATCACTTCTGTGGTTGTTAATATTTGCTTCGTGGTGAGTATGATTTAATTGACTTGATTTCTGTATCGTGTTCATGATTGTGGAAACAATTTTTTGGTTGTATTTAACCTCAACGTAAAGCACATTGAGCTAACCTGTAATAAAATGTGCTTTATAATAAAAATGCTATACATGGAGCACGACCTAACCAATATGATCAAAACTGTTATTGTTTTTTAAATAGCATCCTACAGTATTGCAGATTGTTAATACTATTGAATTATTGCCATTATGTCCTGTAAATAGTGAATGCTGAGAGCACGACAACAATTACATTGGTTTTGTTCTATAATAGAGAAAACAGGACCACAGCATTATGACTCATGCAGCTAAGGGCAGCGTGGTTGAGAGCGAGAACATCAGTATTTATTTAAATCTCCAGGGGCATTCAGTTAAACATTTCCCATTATACCACCCAATGGGCAATTCAAGGTATAATCAAACTTAAATTAGTTTGGCCTGCTGTAAGGACAGAAAACACATTTTCGTAGTCTGAACACCCTGTTTGTAGATACAGGTGATTCATATTAAATTAAGCTTTTAGTTCCTTTTATTTATAACTTCTGGCTTGGCTGGGTATTTTTTGAACACTGCAAACAAACAATTAAAGAGCCCACCACACGGATTCCCACCATGACTTTTATTTGATATAATTACACTTCATGAGTTGCATTTAAAAAGTAAATTGGTGTCCGAATAGTGGGGAAAGAAAAACTGATGACTGAGTGCATCAGTTTGTTACCCATGAGGTCATCCCCTGAGGAGAAGCATTCTAGATTTTAATACAAATAAAAATAAACAGTGTACATTAAGAGAACAGCTAGCATTTGTTTGTTTCCCCCACCATTGTAATGGGGCCATGGGTATATTCCTCAGTATAATGACATCCCATGATGCTCACTGTTTGCATGGTAACCAAATATAATTGCCTGATGACCATGCACCGCTGCTTGCTCATTACTGTGGCAAATTAGTGCTGCTGGAGAAAAAAAAGAGACACCACCCCATCCCAGCCGCACTACATTACCGCTTTTGTATTTGCTTTTATAAAGAGATGAATGATATCAGCACACCAAGGCAAATGCAAGCAGACTGTAAGCACACAGACGCCTGGGATGGTGACATTTCAAAGAAAAGTGATTAGAAAGGTAATGCCAATATTTGCAGTAGCCTCACAAGGGGGCTATATAAGCTTTGTACAGCGGTTGGTAACAAGGCAATAAGAGGGCCTTGGACAATGAGGCCCTTGGGGTGACTTTGATTGAGAAAAAAAGGAAGTGCTGAGGAGTGAAAGGGCCAGGGAATGGATTTTTTTTCTTTTCTAAAGATACAGGCATCCGACTGTGGACAATGGTGTATACTTGTAAAGAGCAGCATTGGAGGGGGGATAACCATGGACGGATTGGACACACATACAGGGTCATTCTGTTTCTACCATACTGCTTGGAGGGCCGTATTTAAAAAGGAAAATGTTGTCTGAGGCTCACAAGGATTACGTCGATTGTTCTCATTGCAGGCACAATTGTGTTGTGTTTAATAGAAAACAGAATAAACATAAGATTGTAGTGAAATGCATGAATCCCTCTCCGCCACAGAAATATCCCTGCCTTGAAAGCCGGCGGGCGAAATGAAGCTATGTGTGATTATAGGTGTTTTTATGTGTGACTGTGTGCTTGCGCCCGTGTACCTCCATCAGAGGCAGCTGGGGCCTCAGCCCTTGTTATATTCCCTGTCGTTTAGCTCGAAAGTGAGGCCTTTATTTGTGTCTGCAGCTGTCGGCCAAGTGCTGCCACAACAGCTTGCGCGAGTAGAGCTGTCAGCGAGCACCAGGAGCTGAAGGGGGGGGGGGGAGAAGGTAGACTTTGTCCATTCATGCCAGATGCAATCAAAAACTCACTTTCACCCTCTCTCCAAACCTATCTCTGGACTCTGCCATGTTTCTCATATCACTGCAACGTCTCCTCACTTGGCTGGCAGCTCGACAAAACACACATTTCATGCAGTACAGAGTGTTAGTATTGACACTTTCTTCCATGTCGGCACAGTGTTGAAACAGGAGGATGTAGGAAACATGTCAGTCTGTCTTTTGGGAACACTGGAGGGAGGGAGAATAGGAAATAGAAATACAGCAGTGACAACTTTGTAATACATTCAGATCACTCTCTAGAAAATGCTAATAGATAACAGAGGTCTGCATAGCACTTCCAAGGCCAATTCAAATGGCACAGATGTTCCCAATTGGTGCTTGAGTCATTAATGGTTGCTAGCACAACACATCTGCTATCATTAGCACTAAGGGGAGGGAAAAACAAGCAGTTCAAATATACATTAATGGGAAATTTCCCCAAGACTTTAATCACTGGGCTTGGAGGGGCCATTAACAGAATAGCAGGAAAAGAGATGAATCAATAGTGAGGTATAGAAGCAGACGAAGCCACTTGTCTGCCAACTTAAGGTAGTTAGTATGGCAAAGCTTGGCGTTGTTATCTCAAGAGCTCGTAGAGGTTAATGAGATATGCAGTTGGGATGGTCGAATTCCCAACAGTAAACATCTCTGAAGTCATTCATCGATAAGGAAGCGTCTCAACTAAATGTACTCATTTGCCAACACTGAGTGTCCCCTGGCTGTCAAACAGAGCGTCTACCTGAGTAAAGTAACAGTAGTTTATGCTCATTATTGCACATGAAAGTTCCAGGGAATGGCTAAGAGAGACGATTCTGCAAACAGTATGTTGAAAAAGAAACATGGGAATAAATGTATGACCTAGATTATACCGATTCTTTGAAAGTTAAATAACTATGAAACTTTTGTCCCCTTTACCATTATTCCCAATTGTGTCCATGAGAAACCGGCTATGTTTATTACCCAACAACATAAGATGGCTGGGGTGGATGGCCAGATCCCTTTCAATACTTTTATACCCTATTGTTCCCGCAAAAAGCAACAACAACAAAAATGTGGTGATGTGATTCTAAGGTCATGTCATCCACCACTACTACTGCTAGTGTTGTAGTCAAGACCAAACTAACTATGACATACCGAGACCGGAGTGCACTGAGACCCAGACAAGTCCGAGAGATTTAGGGATCGAGACCGAGTCAAGACCGAGACCAAGGTAGGGTGAGACAGAGACCATAAATATCACTGAAAAATCAACATCCTGTGTGTAGCGGGCGTACAACTCGCTTAGACTGTAACACTTGGAAGGTAGCGGCCGTAACTAAATTATGAATTAGTGAAGTTATTTGAGTTTTCTTCTAATCACAGTGATGACATGGAAAAATATCAGCGGCGGTCTTGACCAGTCTTAATTTAAAATCTTGAGTCCACCCAGTCTGAGACAGAGACAAGACCCAGTCAGAATGTTTTCAATTCCAAGACGAGAACGAGACCTTTCGAGATTTCAGTACTACAACACATTTGAAACATGAGACTGTATTTTCCATCAAAAACAGGGATGGAGACAAGTTTGGATGCTGCAGTTTGGCTTTTAGAATTAAATGCTGATTGCGATTAGATATTTGTAAAGATGCATCATTTGTAATTGTTTTGTTAAATGATGCTTAACTCTACAGTTTACGCAAATTACTTGATTTGATTTTCCCTGAACAATGCATCAATTAAAAAGGTATTAATCTCAATCGCACTCACGCTAACACGCACACGTACTTAAATGGTAAATGGACTTGGGTTGGATAGCACTTTGCTAGTCTTCTGACTACTCAAAGCACTTTTACACTGCAAGTCACACCTACCCATTCACATCCATTCACACACTGATGGCAGAGGTTGCTTAGTAAAGTGACCATCAGAAGTAACTAATCCCATTTATATACATTCATACAAGGCTGGTGAAGCAGTGCAAGCAATTTAGGGTTAAGTGGACAGATCGGACATGTGGCAACTGTGTGGATCAAACCCCCGACCTTCCAGTTTAGAGATGACCAACTCTACCAATTGAGCCACAGCCGCTCCCACCCACACACACACACGTTGCAAAAAATAATAACTTTTAAATAACTGCGGAAAAGGTGCAATATTTCACGATTTTAAATGAATTATGGATGTTTTGAGAGTTTGTATCATCTTATTTTCACTAACAACTTCACTGATATGCGCACATTGTTTTAGAATGATTCTATGAAATCGTATAAAAAAGTGTGTTCACATGAAAACAAGCAGTCAGAAGAGCATGCACCATCACAGTTATTCAATTATCATCTCCCTTCAGTAGCAGACGTTCCTTTTGTTACCTGAACTCATGGTCTCCATCGGTAACTGTTACCCAGCAACAGAACAGAGGGGAGCACGTGAGTGAATGGTCAGAAAGAAAAGGGAGAAAGGACAAAGATAGGAGGGATATAAACCACTTCTGCCTGAGTTTGTCTCTATTTTTCGTGTCCTCTTCTCTTCCACTTGCGCTACAACGGGGAGTCTAAAGGGAACTCATTTGCTTTGGTCATGACACTTGCCCAGTCAAACAAGAGCTCTATTACAATGGTTTGTGTTTTCAAGCATGCACGTGCTGTGTGTGTACAAGAGGGACAGGCAGATTATGTATGTGGTGCACATCTGTGTCTGAATGTCCTCTGAACGGAGAAGAATAAATGTTTAAGGAACAATCCAAACAGTATCACAGTTGTCGAATATATTATCTATTTAAATACGTTTTTGAAAAGTATATTACACACTGGATCCATAAGAAACCTACTGAACAATCACTTTCTTTTATGCATATTTGACTATTTCCATGTCTGCACTTGCAACTCAAACAGTCCCACATGTAATCATGCACAGTATTGTTAAACATTTAGGAGTATTCAAGCTGCCTACGAACTTCTGTATCAAAGTAATTAAACTGGTACCAGTGTTCCTTTTGGCAGCTATTTTAGATATCATCTTTTTGAAGACAAAATTGCTTCTTAGTTTTAATCACGTTTGAATAATTTTTACCTTATAGTTTTAGGCTAGCTTAAAGGAAAAATGTGCAACTTTTTGATCCAGTTGATGTTGCCTTTTTGCACTAGCATGAAACCAAAACAAACTGCTGTTTGATGACACCTCCGTCCTGCAAACAGCCTCCACTCTCCTCCAGTGGCACACCAGCAACCCCCCTCCATTTGCGTTCGCACAAAGGAGTTTAGCATAAGCGGGGGACACAATTGCATTTGGCTCGAACTACAATAGCCTGTGGCCTGCATTGTTGTGTTAGCAGGCTAACGTTGGCACACTTTAGTTAGCTCGTAGCTTCACATTGCATATAAATTCACATTGAACGGCCGTGATCTATGAACGCTTACATGCCATCCAAATAAGCAGCAAGTAAGCTATGCTATCCGTCTTTTCTATAGTCCTTGACCAAACAGGTTTTATACGCAAGAGGAGGAGCATGTCTGCTGTCCATGCAAAACTGATGTAAACACAGCTCCGACAACAACAACACAGCCGGCGGTACTCGTGCTTCTCACTGATTGTAGAAGGGCATAACTCAGACATTCATTTTTCAAACACAAGAATGCCTGAAAAGGTCACGCACAGTCAAGTGTATTGGATGCCTATACAAATTAAGCGTCAGCAAGTAGTGGGTTAAGTAAACTCTAAACGTGAAATATAGAAAAATATACAAAATAGATGCAGGTAGGGGGTCTGGGGGGATACTCCCTCAGATGAAAAGTTTTATCAATGACAATTGTCACTTGAAAATTTTGCTTTTTGGAGCCTTTTGGGGTTAGATCATGAGAAATGGGGAACCTTGTTTTGATAGCAATAGGACAGTGGAATAGTTAGCCTACTTTGTTTAAAGAGCTACATAGGTAACTTACCAAACAGCTTTTGTACAAATATTTTTAAAGGGAAGCCTTAGCATTAATAAGATATTTACATGACATCATTCAGACCTTAGCTACTCCCGCAGGCTATTGTTAGCATGTTACCGCTTGTAGTTGCATCAGCTGGTGCACCCTCTGTCGCTCTGCTTCACACCCACACATGCACACATACAAATATTCCACATAAAGCCTTACAAGAAAACCAAAAGGACGGCAAAGTTTACACACTCAGTTATAGTTTTATCAACGCATATAAGTTGAGCAAAGTTGAATTTTCAACAGCCAAAAGTTAACAGCCATAACAAAGAAGGACACAGGGTCACTTGTGCTTAACCACTTAAATAAGTTCTGACCCTGAAGTTTCAATCCAGCCTGTGACACCTGAAGGCAATAAAAACTGACAGGAGCAGTGGTTTTGACCTGTAGACGCCATATCTTATGACAAGGAATAAAGTTTGTACCACCACATGCAATGAATGTGGAAGACTGCAGTAGCAAACAAACAACAGATTTGGATATTCTTCAAACAAGTCTTAGTGGTATTATTAAGTGTCTCAAATATGTTACACCTCTCTCTCTGTCTCTACAAAGCATCCATTTTTAGTTAGATGAAGCAAGAGGTGATCATTAAATTGACAGTGAATGGCTTGAAAACATGGGGTAATACTTGAGGTCCCAATGATTTTTATAGTATCAGTCGGATACTATCAGTTTATGTGTAAGTTTGTGCTAAATAATCAAGGTCTTGATATAGAGATAAAATTATAAATATTCGTTCAAGGTGTTTTTTAGCACGTGTTTTTTAGCAAAATGTGTGAAAATGGTGTTTCTACAAGACGTTGTGATGTAAAGTGGAGTTAACTTTTAGCCTTTTGGGTAAAAATCATTAATCATTCAGCCAGAAACATTTTGGAGATCTGAATGACCTTGACCTCGGCATTTGACCAGCAAAATCTGAGCAGCTCATATTTGAGTCCAAATGGACATTTGTGCCAAAAGTTAACAAATTCCCTCAAGGAGTTTCTGCGAAATCACATTTGCAAGAATGGGATGGATGTGCTCCATCCAATGGTAACTGTAATACTTATTCCCTTTAGGTAATGCAAGAGTAGGGATCTCCAACATAAAAATGTCTATTAATGCAACCATGTAAACAAGAAGTAGCTGGCAATGGCAATTTCTGTTTTTTTAAAGACACTCAGATGAAATAAGTTTTGAGACCCCTGTAGTAGAGAGTGAGACGACGGCAGCTATCTATTCCACTCGAAAGTCACACCAATATACCTCCATCATACCCTTTCCTATAGGAAGTACCAGTATGCATTTTCAGAACTGACAAAATCACAAAAGCTTTCCTTGGAAGGGATGTGCGGCCTGCTAAATATGAGTGAATGTTTTTGTGCATACTGAATAACAAATCAGTTCCATGACATGCTGTGCATCTAAAAATGCAGATGGCAAGCAATCAGAGTGCACTGGGTAATCACCAGAGCATACCGAACAATCACTTCAAGAATGGAAAACTCATATTGGAATATCATTAACAAAGAGTAATGGTATGTTCTAATTGAGAGGAGGATAAATCTTACATTTGAATAAAGGGTTAATGGAGATATGTACAAATTAATCCATAATACATGACATTATCTGTTCTATCTGACAAAGAAACAGTCCTTTCTCTTCTTCACTCATGTCACAACCAAACCCTGGATTCAAGCCATCATGACAGTGGTAGAGTCCTTGAAGCAGCCCACAGCACCTGACCATGTGTTTAGTGTCCTGCTAAAATCTGGACAGAGAACAGCAATGAATGAGAACATGTGGGAACCATGCCAGAAAGCCTCCATTACGAGCTGCTTGTATCATTCTCTCCCCTATGGATACAAGTGAGAGCTAGAGCCAGAGCCAAGCAGAACACATAAAGAACACCTTGACCTTGTGCACATATGGTGTCACTCTCTGTTAGAGATAACAGTGAATAGGGGTCCGTAACAAGGCTACTGTCCTCCTTATGGACTAATTAAAGAAAATTAGACTTTATGCACTTGCCCCAAGTGTACAACTGACCTCATATCAATGCTCAGAGGGAGGCAGACAGGCCTGTGCGGACTACTGTAAAACAGAAAAAAAAATGTGCAGTGGCTTCATATGAGTGAGAGTACATTTTTCCCTCTTTAGGGAGGAGTGTGTTCTTGAATGAGGATGCAGCAGACATTTACAGTTATCTCACAACTTACTACAGATTACCGAATGAAAGAGCAGGGACTGCTGATATAAATGGGCTTGCAGGGCTAAGCCCTCTCTCTCTTATTCAATGAGAATGATAAAATAAGTTTTCAGATTACTTACAAGTGATTGCTTTAAAAATTGGTGGAACCAGGAGAAGCAACCTGACTTAATAGTTACAAGAAAAACACTTAGGGTATCTCAAAGCCTTTTTTCAACAGCCCAAGCACTGTAGTAATATCTTCTGTTCAGTACTGTAGTGCAAACCAGGGATGCTAGCACGTTAAAATGTACATCCCGATCCATCTAAATTAATCAGATGACTGAACACCCTTGCAGAGAAAAAGTGCACCAGCCAAAAAAACGCCACTATAATAGGAAACGGAATTCTTGGCAGATTTTCAGAGATTTCCCAGATATGATATAAATGTGTATGGCAATGACAAATCAAAAACAAACAATTACTCAAATATCCTGTTGACTGAACTGACATGAAGAAGTATATCAAGTACTAATGAGAAAACAAAAGGTTTCTTGTTCTGTAAATCAACACTATCCCTCACAATGGTATGTCATGGGACTAATGGCTCCTGTTAAGAACAATTAGGAAAAAGGACGGCAAGGCAGGTCATACACTGAATTTATGGACAGGTGGGGAAGGTGCAAACTAATGCATTTGTATCCTACAAAAGCAGTCAACAACCTGTTCTTTTTAATCTGGAGGGCCATTAGAAGAGGCTGAAGCCTAAAACATGGATTTCAATCTGAATGTACTTCAGTACTGATGGAAGATGTCAGATTGAGGACAGTTTTGGGGTTCAGTGACATGCTCAAGGGCACCTGGGAAGTGCTCGGGAAGTGAACTGGCACCTCTCTAGCAAAAGACTCTACTCCTTACTTTGGTCCGACTCTCCAGTTCTAAGCTCAAGTCCTTACAGACTGAGCTACTACCACCAAGGACCATCGTTTCAGTCAGGGGCAGTGTATTTTTTGCCAGGCCGAAGTTTAGATGACACAAAGAACAAACCCAGAAATAGGAAATAAATCATGCATGTAAAGTACAAACCAGCTGTGTTCTTTTGACTTATTTGTTCTAGCTGCAAGGTATGTTTGTATAACCTTTGTAGTATGTGCAAGGTGAAACAGTTCCAGGCACAAGCACAAATAGTCTTTCAAAAAGACCCCTATACCATGCCCCTATGAACATTTATTGAATCCCAATGGATAACAGGGTCGGCCCAATGTGACTGCGTGCTTTCCAAAAGGGAGGGTAATAACTTCAGTTTCTAGGTAAGCTGCTAATGGCAAGTGGAGGTCCTCTGCTTTCCTAGAGAATTGTGAGCTGCTAAACAAGGACGGCTCCTACAGATCCATAGTAACGCTTGAATACATAAATGGCCACTTTAGTGACTCGAATGCCTGGAGAGGTATTATTGGGAGGGATATCTGCTCTCTTTAGCACATGTGGTGCGTTGTTATCAAATCCTTTCCTTGACATGCACAGTCCATAATACACACTATGCAACGAGGCAAGAGCAGTGGCAGGAACGAAGACGCAATTGATTCGAAAATGGAAACACACGACCTGTATTCGACACCCTTGGAGATATAATCAGTAGCTTCACAGAGTAATCTTTACAGAGTCATCTTAGGGATTCATACAGTTAATGTAAAGTTCAATCACATAATGACTAGATTGTTTGAATGATGCAAAATATACATTATGCATATACTATAGCCTTGGAGGTAAATATGGAGATGAGGCTAATATTGGAACACAATGCATCTTCTAGCCAGGGTGCAAAGTGAAGAAGACAAGAGATATTTTTAATTCTGCTTGCTGGAACAACATGTCCTTGTAAACAATATTTATCAGTTGTTGTTAATCACTTTTGGCGTTTCTGACATTCTTATGTTACCCCAAAGTCAAAACAGAAAACTATTCCAGCAGGTTGTGGGGCATTAGTTGCAGCAGAGAAGGCTACAACGAGTTCATATAGGTTGACTTTCAGAAGACCTTAATTGTCAGAACGGGTGCAGAGAACACTGGGGAACCCCCTTAAGATAATAAATAAGCCCTCTGGACCAAAGGCAAGCGATTCATCAACATGGCAGCATTCACTGGGTTAGAAGAAAAGCTTGAGGGGAGAGCTGAACGCCCCGGATATCGTTAGGTTGTCATGGATTTAAATGTTGCTATAATGTAGTGTGAACTTGAGAACATTTCGTGTGCTTCTCTTGGCAGACTCCAGCAGTAAAATATCCAAAGATATCTACATGTCTGCCAGGCAATGGTGCCATATTGGTAGAAAGCCAATATGCTCAATCTTCCCAGCCAAATACTCGCAACTAATACTTTATTGCAAGTCTTTCAATGACTGGAGAGAGGAAGACTTGGTCAGTGTCTGGAGTGATGAGCAAGGCACGGTGCCACATGGCTTGTTGTTTTCTAAGTGAAATGTGTTAGTCCACAGTTGGCAGCTACAGAGAAAATGACTTCCCTTATGCCCATGAGAGCTGAAATTGAATAACCAATAAAAAAAAATTAAAATTATGAATTCACTCGTCCTTTTGAATGTATTGTTTTCATTCCAAATGGTTCCAAGAAAATTTTGTTCTGAATTAATTTAGCAAATTTATTCTGATGGCCACCAAAGCATACTTTCCCTGCTGTCACTCACCGTCTAGTTATATTCTCCCCTTCGGATAAGGAGTCCAGTGAAATAACACACATTAGACTCTTGAAGTCAGCAATGGCAAACCATATTATACTTGTAAGAATGTCACATAGCACGAATGATGATAATGATGTTAGCTTGAAGCAGATAATTAAAGGTGTCATATAGGATGCTGCAGCACTCAAGAAAGCAATGGGCTTTGGACTTAAGACACATCACTTTAAGTGTGGGTCACTGGTTAAAGGTACATTTACTTTACTGGGAATTTGGAGTTATGATGCAAAGTGATTCAAAAACTGTAAAATGACCAGGATTTATCCATATTGTATTGGAAATATGGGAAAGGAGGCGTCCAAGTAGAGTTATTTGAATAAGATCTTTCATAAACTGGCATTGTTAAAGTGCCAGTTTATAGTTAAAGTTAAAGCCATTATGAAACCTAAATCCAAGGAAACCCAATACTTACCTAGAGTCTTATTTTCATATATATAAGTATGAATAAAATATTAGACAATACTTTCAAGGTAGATAAAAAAACATAATGGAAGAAACTGATATTGGGTTTAAATTTGGTATGTTCATGTTGGATATTCATCACATGAAGAATTCTGTGATCAAATGGTAGGACAAGTACAAAAGCTATTTTTCTGTTTACCACCAGTATTGGTTTCAGTTATGAAAGGTCCAAGTAATCACTAACAGCCCTGGTTCTTGTGTGTCCACTGTGGTCATCTATATTTGGCTACAGGAATTTACTGCCAGCAGTTGATGAGTTATTATGGGGGTTTGTATTGACATTCAGTGGGAGGGGGTTTAGCTCAATGATAAAGCATGAGCTTACACTAAAAGCCATCATTTAGCATCATAGCATCATCAATGCATTCGCGCATACACATAATACAATTTGAGGTTCAGTATGCTGCCCAGTGTCAGTTCAACAAAAAAATCAGAGGAGCCGGGGATCAAGCGGCCGATCTTTTGACTAGAGAGAGAACCACTCTACTTCCTAATCCACAGCAGCACACATGGTAAACTCAAAGAGAGATAATGAATGGAAAGACATCCAATATATGGTGTCTTTTTGAGAATGCTACTCACTTGACATCACAGTGGTCATCTACACTTCAGTGCTGATTACATTTTAGTGGCGAATGAACAAACAACAATATTGAATATGTTTAAATTCAATTTATTCAGACAAAACACATTCATCTTTCAAAATCTAATTTAGGTTGAAGCAGAGAGCACTGACATTTGCTTTCAGCTAACAATCGTCTTTCTCACAGAGCCCACTTAAATGTAACCGATGTATGCCCCTTCATTAATGTTGGTGAAGAGTTTCACTCATCGGGGTAGATTATCAACGATTCTTTGTGACTTAAAAAAACACAAACCTCTCTTTGTTTTGTTGTTTACTGCTGGGACTCATTTATATTTCTATATTCATAAAATTGGTTAAACTATTGCTGAATGTATCAGTGGAATAACAGATAATTATAACCCAATGCTTTTGGTACTCTCTTTTTTGATCAAGTTTTTAGCACCTTTTAAGTCAGAGGCAGTGTTGATTCTAGACTCTGTTGGGGCCCTATGCAAAAACTCAAAGGGGGCCCCTCCAACAAGCATTCATCACCATTACCTACTAACCAGGGGCCCCAAGCAGTTCGAAAAAAAAGAATGTATGTGCATCACGGCTATTATAATCACTCTCTATTATAACCACTGTATTTTATAATTACTCTCTATTAGAATTACTCTCTTTTGTGGTACTTTTGCTTTTTAAAAAATGGCGCATGAGCATAATGGGTTTAAGACTTGACACTTCAAACACATTCATGTGTAGTCGGAGTACCATTTACCAGTTACTTGCTGAGCAGTGATTACCCAAAGAAACTGTATTAATTTCACAGAAGAACCATTAACTTCTTTAGAAAACCACTTTTCTAATCATTCCTAGCTCTTAAGCTTCATGTCAGTCTCTTCAGGCAGCCATTTTTAATTAGTGCTGATTCTGTATCCATGGTACGATCACACACACGTGTAAAATGATAGAATCCGAAAGGTGACTGAAACAATTAAAGCCGGAGCAATTAAAATGCAACTCACATGGACTTTAATGTAATCATTGAAAGTGTCCTCACACACAGTATAGCATAATGCCTGCCAGTACCAGGGTCTAGTTTAAATTAATTTCTGCAGCCCCCCCCCCCCCTCTAATTCCATGGGAACCACAATTGCTTGAAACGCCTTGATGACCCATTGCTCTGATGATCATATATCACCGGCGACTTCTTAATTATAAGGACGCCAATTCAAGCGTTTAGGGTGTGCCGTAATCTCCGTGCATATCTATCAGGACTGAGATAAGAATAGTAGTCCCTCCACTTTCTGTGCGCTCAGGAATATTAAATGACCTCAGGCATATGTTCAATTATAAGAACAGAGACTAATTTCAAATTTAAGGGTTTTTTCTTTTCTTTTCTTTTGTTGTTGAGACTTTTCTTTGGTGGTTTTCTAACTGGTTTATTCAACCAAATGTCCAAATATTCAATGAAACATGTCTAATTTCCATTTCCCGTTGTCCTACAGACACCCAGCTCTAGGGGAATAGATGATTATGTTCCATAACGTGGCATATGAAAGGCTCTGAACTGCCAGCCTTTATTGCATCTCATTTTGGTAAAATACTACCTGTCCTCCCAGTGAACTCAAACATGCCATTCCTTTGAAAAACCCTCCCCAGTGAAACGCCCACTATGACTGATCGTGGTTGCTCCTAAACTCAATGTTCAGATTCCTCCCTGCACTAAATCATCCCGGTGCTGATGAGAGTCAAACGCAATTACATCACACCTTATTATTTCCATATAATGTATTTAAATACATACACATTTTTATTTATGTATGTATCTCTGTCTATTCTTTAGTCTGCCTGATTTGAGAAGGATGGCATTTCGCTCCCATCTCAGTTGAGAGTATATTATGGAAGTGACAACAAATTGAATTCCAAAAAAAAAAAAAAAAAACCTTCTCTATTGCAACATGCATTGTGCATCATGGAGGGTTTCCGGTGTAGAGGTTGCATTGAGTGGAGGAAATTGCTTTTTCTGAGCGATCTGTCTTGGCAGTGGGATGGGGGATTTTGTTTAACGGCTGCTTCAGTACATCTCTGAGGTCTGATCAAACCCGCTGCTGTGACTTCTTTTCTGGAGGCGAACTGTCTTGTGTTAGATGTTAATAATTCCATGAATCACAGTTTTTTTTCTCCCTCTCATTTTCCTTCCGCAGCGCCACATAAGGTCTATCTGAAATTGTTTAAATTCTATCAATCATCTTTTGCCTATGATATTGTTAACAGATGTATTACTGTGTAGCTGTAGCTGTTGGAGTGTGTTTGTACGTGTGCCTAGGATTCAAAGAATGTTCCTCTGACGCTACCAATTTGATGAAGAAAAAATTATTTCAAAACTTGTAAATATCACATATCAACAGAGTGTCACTGAAGTTAGACGATGATAGAGAGCACTGAACTGCAATGAAGTACATCACTGACACTGATATAAGGAATAGTACCCCACCAATGATTTACAATCGCAGTTTGGCTCCTGATAGAACATAACTCAAGTGGTACAAATCAAAAAGAGCAGAGGGAAGACTTAAAGCAGTTTGACAGAAAGCCAACCCATACAAATAAATAAAACCTTGCTAAATTTGTCATTTTCTTAGGCGGAGGTTTTGTTGACAAAATTAAAAGCTAACACCTTCCGATAAACAAACGTGTTCTCAGGGATTGGTGTGAGTTGGCATGGACCCCTACTGAATTCTGATTGGACAACCCAGTTGCCAACCCATAAAATATGATTGGTTATCCGCCCAATCAGAGGCAGAGCAAAAGTTCAAGTTACAGGGTTAAACTTGTTGTGTCAGACTGCTGGTAGCTTTGTGGCATTTAGAGTAGGGATGTTCCTAAGCTACCAACTCAAATTAAATCCAGACTGGTCTACAGGTAAGAAAATACTCAGAAAACATTCAAATATGAGCACAGTTTATTTAAAACAGCTAAACACCAGATCGCAGCGTGTGCAGGTAAACAATGTCATATTTGTTTTGCCGGTGTGGCTAACATAAGCAGTGCTCACACCACCAGCCTTCAGTCTTCCTTGGTCAGGTCCAAATATCACACATAGTGCTATTGCCTCACTCTAGGCATAGCAGTCAAACTTGACCTAACCTACAGTATAAACAACTATAAACACTTTGGGCAATAAGATGCCATCCATCCATTGTGCTGATTCACATCAAGGTAGTTCGAGCATTAGCAGTGACTATTAACCTGAGCTATATCGCTGATCCCTGATTATTGGCCGACTGCAGCTTTACAGCTAACACAACTTTTGACTTGTATTCAGTTATCGACTAGTATTTTATAGTTTAGTCAGCTAATCGCACGCAATACTAATTTTAAAGAACCCCATTTTCTATTGCTGCTCAAGCTTACTGTAACTTCTGGATATACATCATCTTTTTGAGTTCTTAAAGATCTAATGCATAAGTCAGTGCCCAAGTTGGAGTCCCCCAATCTAAAAATTCTAGACACACCCCTGCAGATAAAATAGCAATGGTGAATATATGTTGTAAATCTAAAACCTAAGTCAATGTAGAGAGGCTTAATTGTCCATAGTTTTATTGGAGGGGGAAGTTGCAGAAAAGAAAAATCTAACTTCCACCCCCTAAAGCGTTGGCTGGCTATATGTGTAGTGCTCCAAGGACACAGATTCTCCTCTTATGTAAAGGCTGGCCTTGTGGGTAGGGAATCCGAGTGGCGTATCATTGGATGCTTTGGTTACAGGTGAGTCTCTTCTGTGTGGGAGTTACAGAAAATGATGAGGACGTACAATGTACTGAGTGAACTAAGAACAATACTACGCAATGGTACCAAAAGAGCTAAGAACCATTCTCCTTTTGCTATGCTTAGTATTCAAAGAAAGTTTAATAGAATTTTGTATTCATCTTCTTTGTTCCAACTAGTAGTAATGTTTTTGTAAATATTTTATCAGCCCTGAGTTTTAAACTCTAATCCAATCCTGAAACATTTAGAAATCAAATGAATATCACAACCTTGACAGGACTACTAATGGTTTATACCAAAGACTAATGGTCGATTGAAAAATCAGTTGTTGGGGTCAGCCTTTTCTGAAATGCTTCAAAACTTAGTACAGTAATCAGTTAACTTAGAATAATTTGTGATGGAAGCATGACTGCCATCACAAACCAGTATATATATTTATAGAAAACTACAGTTAAGGTGTGGAGTTTTCTTTTTTCACAGATTATGACTAAACTTGACAACATACAGGTAAGAGCACTTTGGATATCTTTAATACAAGATTGTTTAGTGAATAGAATGATTAACAATGCCTTAATTACAGTTACACAGGGTCAAATGTTTTTGGAGGCATGCACATAGAACTGTACACTATGCAAGCCTGTGCAATGCAGCTATGGCATCAAATGAAACACTGCCTTTATAAGACTAATGACATGCCATTAAATACAGCTTAACAATGAAGGCGTACTGTAACATACGATTTTCTAAAATATGATTTCTTGTTAACATTCATAATCCAACAAATAAACAGCATATGACAGGCAGTAAGTGGCTCTGCTAATGTGAACTAATGCAACAACCCACACTACTTTGATTCTTTATTTTATTCTCTTTTGAAGGCTGGTAATGGGGGAGTTGTGTTAGTCATAGTCGTTTTTGAAAAACTCACTCACCAGTCGACATAAGAGTAGATGTGTCGTGAAAGTGTGTTGAAAAGGGATCATCAGTGTTGAGCTTTTAGATGCAAGCTATAACTGAATATCTTATCACTTATAAAGAATTTGTTTTCTGGGAAGTCAGTCTAAATTTAGGCTTCAGTACTATCATAGTGTCATGTTAAGTAAAACCAGGATGCAGTCTGAAATAAATTTGGGTCAAAAGCAGAGAGCATGTAATGTATTCATACAAAGAGTGAATTATTTTTATGTCCTTGAAAGATATTTTAAAAGAAAATAACCAAGGTTTTCGAGGAAAAGCAAAGCCTTCAAAATAAATTAAAAGAAGCTTTATTTTGAAGGCTTTGCTTTAAGCCAGTGATTATACAACTACAAGGACAGGGAGCACCATGAAGTGTGAAATATACTCCTCTTTTGGTAGTAAACAGGGTTTTGTAAGTAACAGAATATAAATGTGTTCAAGGGCCAGTATACACTGTGTTTATTATTTTAAAGCTTCTGTGAGGAACTTTCAGTTTGTGTTGATTTTGGCGCCCCTTGTGGACACAGCTGTAGTCTCTTGATTTTGTACTGTACATGTGAAATAAAATTTTCTGACATAAAATCCAATCATGCTTTCTTTTTAAAGTCAAATGTAAGTAATATATAAGCATGACATGAAAAAAACAGGCTATTTCTGCAGTCTGCCACCTACCCTGTGGCAGAGGTTTCAGACATGAAAAATGACTATATAGAAATAATTAATCTTGACACAGATGGTCCTGTTTGTATTTGTTGGTCATATAGAGGCTTCTGTATTAATTTCAGTCTGTTTGATTACCACCTAAAAACTCCTCACAGAAGCTTTAATTGTGTCAACAACCACTGTAACACCAATTCTATGGGAAATGTTTGATGATGCAAGCCTTGACAGAAAGCATGTTTTATTAAATAGGCACTTCAGTGACCATGACGGAAGGAGACTTGCATAAATGTTTGAACAAATGCTTGTTCAATAATAAAAAGAAATATTCTTGTGTTGTAAAAGACAACTGGTTGGTACCGCGAGTTGTTGAATAAAATCTGTTTGCTATGTCAGTCAAATTGTCATTTAAAACCTTTGTTAAAACAGACACCTGTCTCTGTGTGCAGTTCTCAAGCGACACACAGACAGAGACAAGTGTCGTGGAAGGACAGAAAAAAGCCGACAGAGTTGGGGAAAATTATTGCAGGAGTGAGTGAGAGAGTGAGAAACTGACAGCTCAATGCCAGAAGAATAGAGTGGTCACACTTCAGTCTGGGCCAGAAGTGACAGCATCAGACATTGTAATGTTCACTGAAAGAGTCAGGAGACAACTCGAGGCCTTAAGGCCAAACCACCTCACCTTCTGTCCTCTCCGGCCTGCCTCAATGTGTGTTTCTTCTCTTTTTCAAATGCATTTTGTCTATTTTTAAACCGACGCTGACAAACAAGATCGGAAAAAGACAACCACTGACTAACACAAGTATATTTTTTCTCAACGTTTTTTGTTCCTTAGATTTGTGAATGTCATGTTTAAGCACTTATAAACCCAACAAACCGTGTCAGGAACTTCATATTCATTTTGAATTTTCAGTTTTGATGGGGCGTCATTGGCTGACGGCAGACGGCCCAGGTTAAGGCCCAACATGTGGCTCCTTTCCCGGGTGTCATTCCCCACTCTTTCTCGCCCTGGATTCCTGTCCTGTCTCTCCAGTGGAGGCACAAAAAACCCCAAAAGTCTTTGAGTTGTGTCAAATACAAGCACAGATCGATATGCCAACCAATCAGAATTTAACACCGAACTCAAACGTTTTGCTTGAATTTCATAGTAGCTAACACTTATGGATCCTATCCAGTATTTAACCAGTCAGCCCCATATTCAAAGAGTTCAAGATATCTTTCCAAATTACACAGCAAAAAAAACATATAAATACCAAAAATAATTCCGATTGATTGAAAATAAATAACACGCTACTACTGCTGCTGCTTTTTTTTTTTTTTTTTTTAGCTGTTCTGTGTCAATAAACTACTTTTTTTGTCACTGATAGAAATTGTATTTGGTACCTTTTTAACACTGTGTCCAGGGACTATGAGTGAAGAAAAAAGACTTTTGACGGATGATAGCATTGTTTTTTTGTTTTTGAAATACTTTGCACTGCATTTTCTCAAATAATCTAAACCCACCAAAACCATTAAAATAACATGAACTGCTGTCTGGTTTGTTTAATACTGACGCTATAGCAGGTTAAGAATGAGGCACAAAAACAGCTATCTTGGTGTTTACAGACATGATTAAATGGTGCATAATTAACTGGTTTGATTGTATGGAAACATGTCTGAATCAGAAGAGGACTGGCACCTCTTCTTGAGAAAATACAAAACAAAAAAAATTAAACACAAGGTTGCGGTTTCTCATTCCCAGGCTAGTCGCCTGAGCTCTTTTGGAATTTTAGGGTCCATCAGCTAAATGACCCAAAATAGTGAAACTGCAGACCTTCACATTTCCACAATGTCATGAGCCAGTGTACAAGTTCCCAATCCCTTTATAAAAGGTGAAAATAAAACTGTGATGTTTTGAAATATAACAGATGGTGCCACCAAGTAAAGCATGATAAAAAAGAGACATGAATCAGTCCTTCTTCTGTAAAAGTTTGTTCTACTCTGCACTGTAAAAAAAAAGTCTGTAAAATTGACAGCAAAGTGCTGTAAAATCATGACAGCAAAAACATGTAAACAGAAAAACAATGAAACAATGTTTAATTGACTGTAATATTTTGTAAAATACAGAACTAAAATCAACTGTTACTTTTAAAGAAAAAATATGTCAAAAGAATCATATTTCTTTGTAGAATCTACCGACTACTGTAACTTAAACTGATAAAACTTGTAATACAAAAAACAATACAGTACAGTTAAAACTACAACATTACAGTGTTAAAATAATGGGTATTTTTTGTAAGGTGATTTCATTTTTACAGAAAGAAACCGTATAGAATCATAGTTTTTATAATTCACATTAAAAACCACTTTAAATAGCTACAGCCGTAAACTTGTTAACATAAAAGTAATTGGGGGCCATGGGCAAGTTGTGTTGTATTGTTTAGATGTAAAATGATAGCTATTAAGTTCCCTTTTCACTCTACCTCATGCAAAAAAAACAAGAACAAAAAACAGCATACATGATTACAATTTGTTATTTTCATTAACTGATTTATTTATTTGAAAAATGAAACCATCTGGCAGGCCAGCTTTGGTCATTCTTGATTAAAATACAGGTAGTATATCTCTTGAGAAATGAGTCACTCTGCATTTAATAAAAAGTATCAAGAGGCAGTATGTTTATATTTTTAAAAACAATTTTAACCTTATTTACCGAATAACTCATAGCCATTGCTTCAAACATCACCACAGTGTCAATCTAAAGTATTTTTCTGAAATACTGAGTACAAATATAAACGCCTTTGTGTATAGGCCTACATCGTAATCAACAGCCGACAGCTGTTTGCGGGCGTGGTAAACAATTCCATGGTAACAGCGCGCTCCACAAATCAGAGACGTCCTTGTGACACACTCGCATTATGGGTACTGTAGTTTCTTTGGCCCGAGATCGCGAATAAACCGGTAAGAAGTGAATGTTTTCCTTGAAACGAGGTTTATATCATACAAACTTAAAATCAGCTTTGGAAAAAAAAAATTTGTTCATAGACTGCAGTTATTTCATTGCACCACTGAACCATCGGGAGAGGATGCGGAGCTCGCCCTTCAAAGTTTAACGGCTCGTGCCATCTCAGGTGGGGGTCTACTACGCTGAGCGTCACGCCCTCGGTTCGTGCTGCTAGCGCTTGGAGCTGCGTTCACATGATGGGATAGAGGACCATGACATGTCGTACTGGTAAGTTAAACATTTATGTTGTTTAAACTTGTACTGCTTGATTAGTATCGTTACTTGTAAGATAAAAAAAACACTATCTCTGTTGGTGACTGAGTTGTGACTGCAGTTATAACGCTGACTGGCGGGACTAAGACTGGGCAGTTTTTTGGTAAACTTAGCTGAAACTTTAGCACCAAAACACACATCTGACGTAAATTGGTGCTGACTCCAAGACAGCAAGCTCCAAGATGTGATAGAAGGAGACATTATTGGGCCAGGGTATCATTCGCTAGTCAAGCAAATGCAAAACAGGATCAAGAATGTAAGGCGATCGACGACTCCAAAAATAAGAAAACGAAAGCGTTGCACTGAAGATTCTGACACAGAAGAAGTCCCTCCAGAACAGAGAGCAGCTATCCAGGAGACGTATGGGTGCATCAACTGGGATATCAAATTCCTGCCCCTTGGAGAGACCCTAGAGACTCAGCGGGAGAAGAAAGACCAAATGAAGAGGATGTCTCAGCAAACTGATGCAAATCCAGAGGAAGTTAAACGTCTGATGAAGTTAACTTTCTACACACAACGTAAACAAGTCAACGAGGGAAAAAATCTAAAATACCTTCTGGAAGAGTGGCCATTTAAGTTTGTTTAACTTGGCATGACAGTCCACTTTAAGGAACTTACCGGAATTGGTCTCAAAGAAACCTTCACACGGAATGTAGATCTGAAGGGGAAACGACTCCTGAGTTACATGAATACTGTCTGTGTGAACAAAAGCAAAAGGTTCCTACAGTCTCTAACAAAGGTAAAAATGACGAGGGGAGAGCTGAATGGTTGCTCTGAAGATGTGAAGGAGATGGTGCTGCTTCTTCTGTCCTTCCTGAAGGAAGATGTGATGTTCTGTTGTGTGGAGGACACATGCCTGGCAGTGGAGGTACAGATGGATCAAATTCCCTTGACCCCCACCATTGTTGTGTGTGCTAAGTTCACATTTCTTTCTTCCTGGTCTTCCTTTTATTATCTCTTTTGCATCATTTTTTTTCTTTTTCTCTTCCCTGTCTATGTGTACATAAATTCATGTTAGATTATATGATATGTATCTTGAGTAAGGACAGATTATTTTGTTCACTGCTTGAAGTTAATAAACTTCTGTAGAGACATGTCATTTTTGTTTTTGTTTTTTATCTCAGCACAGTGACTCAAAGGGTATAACTTGCTTTTGATATCAGATAAACTTAACAGAAGAGGGATTTTATGCTTTTTAAAATGTAATGGATTAATTTAAAGGAAATTCAGTGATGATATAAAGCTGTTGCTTTGACTGTAAAACATGGGTATAAATACTAAAAAACACACTATTTTTTTACAGCTAAACAATGTTGTTTATTTAGTATTTTTCAGTAAAGTTGAATGAGATTTGATGTACAATTAACATCAATTCAATGCAAATATTACTAAAATAAGTAGTTAAATAGCTGCATATTTATGCTAATTCAGCAGAAAATGGCTGTTGGATTTACTAGTTTAAATTGTATTTGTTTTGTAAATCGTAACAGTTTAAAACTGTATAATTTACAGGTTGTCCTTTAAAACAGTTTACATTTTGATTGTATTTTTGACTGAATTATTCTGGCAACCACAGCTGTCAGATTTTCTTCGTAAAAACAACGGAATTCTTTTTACAGTGTGGGCTTCATCGTCCATCCTGGAATGGGCAACATTTTACTCACAGACAGATAACCACATTCACACTCGCATATGGTCATTTTTGAGTGGTGAGTCAACTGAGCGTGGCATGGGAATGGACTGCCAACAAAAGAAGTTCCAAGAAATTAAAATGTAGGGAACAAAATGTACAAGGTGATAGATGAGACCTTCAAATGGAAATATTAAAAACCTTTTGCAGGGAACACTATTTTAGATTTTTAGAAGATGTTTTCTGGGCGGCTAGGGCTGAGTTGGTAGAGTCATCGATGTGTGAATGGGTGTGAAAGGGTAGATGTGACCTGCAGCGTAAAAGCGCTTTGAGTAGTCAGAAGACTAGCAAAGCGCTAAACAAGCTCAAGTCCATTTACCATTTATATCCAATCAATCGTGTATCTGATGTTGTTGTTTGCTTAACTAGGTTATTAAGAGTCATCAAAAATAATTTCAGACAATTATATGACCAGTGGAAAGAAACTCCTCACAGGAGCTTTAAAAGACGTTGAAATGTACCGAGGCCAGAATGAAGATGTCTTTTTTTTGTGCTATTCTTAGCCTGGTCTTCCTTTAGAAAGACATCTTTACTCCCAAAAGGGATAAACCTGGTTAAATGCAGGTTAAAAAAAATGTCAAGTTGTCAAACTAGGGATTGTAATGTCAATTTAACACAGCATTTGACATATGAACCAAATGGAAGCCATATTTATTCCCAATGTTTATGTCACGTTTTAACAGTGTAGTCAGAGCCGTGTTATGCACACGCCTTCAGATAAGTGTCACCAGCAGTGTTCTGAAGGTGATGGAGGGTGAGATGGAGCTGTGAGCAGGAGCGGTGGAGAGGTTTTCAAGAGAACGTGGAGGTGGAAGAGAGTGACAGAGAGGGCGCACGGAGGAGAAGAAGAAGGAGGGGGGTCTCGGCAGAAATAGCGAAGGTGGTGGGATGTGAAAGGAGAGGTGAGTTTGAAAAAGTCAACAACAGAAGAGTAAGTGCAAAAAAACAAGAATTGAAGCCGGAAAAAGTTTGAATTTTAAAAGATGGTGAAGGTGAGGTGAAGAAAAGTAAGAAGTGCGTGGGGAGGAGGGAGCTGTAGAAACACACAGCCAGGGGTTTCACAACCTGTTACCAAGAGGAGATGACACACTTCAAAAATATCTCTGATGGTGAGATGACGGTGCTAAATGCAAACAGAGGCCTGTTGATTGTCAGTTCAATCAAATATGGAAGATATAAGGGGTTCAAATCTTTGATACTTGGGGCGTTTTTGATACCAAACATCTTTCAACAATATAATCTTGGTGATTTTAATGATTTATTTGAATGAAATCGATTAGATTGCTGTTGATCAATAGCAATCTGTCTTGACAGTTACGACCTTCCGCGAACAAAAGCCCAAGAGTGCAAAAAAGACGATGATATTGAAGCAAAATATCTGCGAGGGACTGTAAAATATTAATCAACTGTCTCCGTCAGAATATAAAACTGCTCTACAAGCCAGCAGGCCGTTGTACAAATGTCTTATAATTAACTGACCGCTGTAACAAGCCATGCCTCCTTCTTCAATAAATCTTTTTGAATGATGTCCGTATTTGTGAGAACAAATGTCACAAGGCACTAACTGGCAACTACATAATGGAAATAGTAAAAAAGCTGGAGGAGCTGTTTTGACTAGCGCAGCAGTTTATGGCTGACTGGTGTGTTAGCCGTACAGTTTCCTACATCACTAAAGACTGGTGGATGACATTTGTGGTGCCATTTTCCTGGTGTGATTTCACTTAAAGCTTGACTTGACATTATATGACAACCATCAAAAAGTAAGATATTTCCCTTTAGAGACTAAAATGTCCACACTTTCCAACTGCCCTTTTTTTATGAGTTGAAAATTATGACATGCTGTGAAAATGCCTTGCAGAAAAAAGGCCCTTCTATCAGCAACCAGCAGTAGTGTGTGCACATTTAATCAGATATCTCTCTGGCTTGAGAGTTCAGTACTTACCATGACAGAGATGTGCAGCAGATGCATGTGTTCGTGTAGGACGTGAGCAGGCTCTCGGGCTGTGGGCTGTGTTGTCTGAGGCAGAAGCTCAGACTCAGTCATGGACACATGGAAGAACAGCGTCCCATTCTCCAACCACTGCTGTTTCCAGTGAACTTGAGAAATATCCTCTCCCGTACCAGACATCTCTGCAGAGACCAAAGGAAATAGAAAAGAACGAAACACGTATGAGAATCTTTTGATTCAAATGAAGGAACTGACATTTAAAACTTGGAAATGCCGTGGATGATAACAATAACGTTACTCAGATTCAGATTCACTCTGCAGGGGTTCTGCTTATCTTTATTCAATTTCACATTAACACCGTGTCCTAACAGCATGCAATCGTCACCACCCTCCCTAGTCAGCAACAAAATAAATAGTGGGTTAAACTAATCATTGACATTAACTAATCATTCTTATACAGTATGTTGGCTTTCGATGCGGTTCCAATGTTATGCTCAAACTGCAACACAGACATATGCCATAAGCAGTGGCTGTAGACAGGCTGTAGCTCCGGTTAATGAGCCTGCACTCCCTGCTCTACTACCTGGATGTTAACAAGCACAATGGACGGAAGGGATCCCTAATCAACAGAAAGTGTGTCATTCAAATGTATTGAAGTATCAAAAAACTTGCGGTATTTAAATATTATATCTATCTATTTACAAAAGAGTTTTCCGTTTCAAGATTTCAAGGCCCAACAGGGGATGTCCCACAGTTTAGTGCTATGAAAACAGAAGGGAGACGAAACAGAGACCTTGCGGGACACCATAAACACTGCTTAAAAGACAGTAAAACAACTGGGTATGTATATTGATATAGGATGAAGGTCGTCACTGATATATGAACGTTTTTCAATATGCTGTGCTTTCTGGATGGGGAAAAGGGCTTTAAAAGCAACTATGACAGACAAAGGTCGCCATGATTCCTTTTTTTGGTCAAAATCTGAACTATGGTTGATTTTTAGATTGTAACAGAGGCTCAAATGTAACTTTTTGGTATGAATTAGTATTTTAGTGTAGTTCAATCTGACATCAACGCTGTGCTGACACTAGAAACCCTGAACTCCTGAATAGCTGGACAGACTTCTTAGGCTGTCAAAATTTGATGCATTTGTGCAGTTGGCTCCGAGGGATTACTGTCAAGCCAATGCATTGCTTAACTGCTTTGATGAAATCTTCATAATGACAACTTTTGCACTGACGGTATTAGTCGGAGATTTGTCTAATTTCAAAATTAATAAGTGGCAAGCCTCACAAATGTTTCAGCCATCACAATCAATACAGCACTTCAATTATAGGCAAAATGAGTCATGGATTGGAAAGACTTACTCCCGCTAATATCCATTTGTTTACACTCCTCTTTTTGTCGGCCAAGAAACACAAACAGAACTCGACACGAATTTAAAATAATGCATTTATCAAGCTCGATTAAATCCATGTGTCCGAAGCAGTTGTAGAATTGCTGTTTCACCATTCAATGTCCCCTTCTTATCTGCATAAATCGTTCTACATTTTCTACCAATATAAACCATTAGCCTCAGGCTAGTGCAGGCATTAAGTATCAAACATCAAAGGGAAGACGAAAACAGAAAAAAAACTCAAGAAAAAGCAAAAATGCTTCGGAGAAAAAAAGAAAAGGAAAACCAGACCCAATTGCAATATATTTTGGGGAATGGAAAGAGGAGATGAAAAAAGAGCAGAGGGATCACTGCTTTATCTCGATATGGATCATGGCACAAGAATCTAATGCTATCAAGTGGGAGTGGTTGTTCAGTAGAGGAGTACTAAGAAGCCTCAGGGAGCCTCAGATTGTGAGGCTTGATACAGTATTTGTCATGAGGCTGGGTGACAAGGGCATAGACATGTGCTGACATCTCATATCAGCGGCAGGTAGCAAATGACAAATGGCTTTTGCTGCAGCTGGTTATTAACCCACTGACTTTGGGTCAGAGGACTTGGATGGCAGGGGAGGGTTATGTGAGCTATGCTCAATAGTGCCACGGCCCCTCCAGTGCAGGGAGAAAGAATGGAGAACAGACAGCTGATAGGAAATTGGCAGATCTCATTAAATGAGGTTCCTAGACCTGATATCATTAAGCTACAGATTGTGAGCAAATGACATTAGGCAACCTGGAATAATAAAAGTGACTCTATACAATAAAAAATAGGGATGTGCATGTTTAGTCCACTGAAAAGTTTAATGTCATCACCCTTGCTAGGTGGCACCAGAATTGAAAGTCTGTTAAATTAATTATTATTTTTGCATGTTGCAACGCAGTAACCCACCACTAGCCTTGGCTGTAAGCTACAGCCAATCTATGCATAGATTGGCTGTAGCTCCAGTTAATAGGTCTGCTCTCCTCGCTCTACTACGTGGCTGTAAACAAGCAAAGTGAACAGCCAGCATGATTTGGCAGTATTTTGATCTAGAAAACTGAGCTAAAAATATATGTAGGCTTTGTCAGGTTGAACTGGAATATCAACCAGAGCAATGTGTCAACACATTCAGAACAAGAACATGAATGCTGCCGGTGCTAGCACTGCTAGCATTGGCTACACTCAGAAAACCAAATTACATTGTTTACCCGCAGAAAATAAATTGATCAATTTTCTCTGTTTTCTTACCTCTAGACAAATCTGTTAGTTTGAGTTAAAATGTCCATTTAATGACTACAAAAATAGTTGCCATGCATCATCCCTGGTTTAACTACATATAAAGTAAAAGCTTTTCTCTTATTTATCAGATAGACTGATTGACTTTCATGGCCATCTGAGGTCAATGCATTTTATTGTTGCAGTTTCATTTTACTTTTGTCTTGCAAAAAATAAAAATGTTGAAAGAATTCCATTTACCCTTAATAAAAAAAAGGATGTTTTACAATCTTTACTATCCTTTTCTTTATAATTTTAACCTGAAATTACTTAGCATCAAGAAAAGAAACATTATCTCTCGTCCTACAGACGTCCTCCCCTCTGAAAACACACTTCCTTCTGGCGATAGTCGGTGTTCTTTACTTTTGCTGACTAGAGCTTATGATAAAATTCTGTAGGGTGTGAAATTTCTTAAATGCCATAACTGCTGGCTATTCAACTCTTTATGTTTAATCCGCTGGGCCGAAGACACACTGCTTGACCTTTCAACCTTGACAAGAGATAGCTTTGTCTGCCGGGTCGACGGTGAGATGCTTTCTGCCATCTGTCACGCCTTTCTACAGAGTTTATCAGGACCCTGTCATATTTACCTGGGTCGTTTGCTCACATGCTTGATATGCATTTCATGTAGCTTTAAATAACTCCCACTTATGCACAACAATGACGCTTAGTTTGATCCAAATTACAAGAGACATTCATGTAGAATAACTGCAAAGCACCAGTCTTTCAGTAATAGAAGCAATCACATACAGGATGGATGGACGGTAATAGAGTTTCTAGGGCTGTTACCTACCTTTGTGCGATTGTTATGTAGATGAGGAAGCGCAGTAAGCATGCTATTTAAAGACAAAAAGGTTTGTGTGTGTGAGTGTGAATGTGTGTGTCCGTCCTTGTCTTTTGTGCTTTGAAGCTTGTCATTGGGCGCCTAGCCAGACATTACTGGAATATAGGTGTATGGCCTCAAGGTCTGCTTGTAATTCATTAGGAGGGACATTATTAATGTGTATATGTGCATGACTGTGTGTGTACCGTGTCTACTGTATGTGTGTGTAGCTACAGCCGATGTGCTTCTAGCAAGGATGTCAGCAAAATAGCGTCTCTATAACTAAGTCCAAGGACAACCCAAAGGAAAGGGAGCCATTGTGAAGATTTCATAGACCCGGGGGAAAAAAAACTTGTCTCCATTAACTGGAAGGATCACAAAGAAATGGTGACACATATGCAAGGCTTGGATCCTTACAGGGTAGAACAGCTCATTTGAAGTGCTTGTGTTTTTCCTCTGGGTTATCACAACTGTGGCCATAAAGCTCCAGGAGGAGGCAGACAGAACGACATAATGGTTGTCACATTATTCAAAACTGCTTCACACATGTTCTCTTGAATCTAAGAGGGGCCTTGCATTGTTAAAACCACTGTATTGAGAAAAGAAAAAATAAAGTCAAGATAATTTCTGACCATTTTTCAAAGAATCACAACACGCACACCTGTACTGTTAAGACTTTTTAAGTTTGTTGAAGAAGTCTGAATGGGGCCACCAATGAATCATTGACAAGATTACACTCGTTCATTCATGCAATCAAACCATTGATTTTTAACAGAAAATGGGCTAAGCCTCTGGTTTCAAAACACAAGTCAATGAGTGCCTTATAGCTGATTTATTTTCTTGGCAGCAGCGAGAGACTCCACTTGTTGGAAAAATAAATTCAGATTTCTGGTTTGAAACAAGGGGAGAAAGTACGCTACTTCTCAGTTGACTCATTACCTCCATAAACATTTCCCTAATGAGTTTATTGTGCCAATTACTATTTTATTAAGTCTTCTTCAATACTGCATGACCTTTATTTCCCAAATAATGGTCCCATCTGAATGACAAAGTAGGGTTTGCTTTAGTGTGTGGTTTCCTTTGATGGAAATATTGCCACCACGGGGAACTTTAACCAGGAAAGTGATATAGCAATTGGTTACAACCCTGTCATGAAAATATGGGTCGCTTCTCATTTTTTAAATTAATTTGGGACTCCTTTTTTTCAGTGACCCTGTCCTCTTCCTTCATACAATCTTTGACTCTAAAAACAAATGACAAGATATCAAACTGACTAAATGGAGAAATGTTGTGTTCAATCAGTACGTTTACATGGACAGTTGTGTTGAGCTATGGTTAGAGCTTGACTAGGACATTTAATTAGAATATTGTCCTTGTCCCAGTATACATGCGAGCGAGCGGCGATTCCTTCACTGAATATCTAAGAATCTTCTACGGTAGGTGGTGACATGCCCCATTTCAGCTGATCCAGTGGACCTTCTTCCCGTGGACCTTGCTAACAGGTTAGAAAATGGCAAAGAGGGTCAACAGCTAATCCTTACTCGCCGTTCTGTTTACTCTTGTAAATTTCTTTGTTGTGCTGCCATTTTAAGAGAGGTTTGTTTGTATAATCGCATAGTTTGAAAAAGCTGGTCTATTGTTTTTATCTTGGCAAAGTGCACTGATTCAACTGAAAATACTCTTGATTCAGCTCATGACATTAGTGGGTGGGCCTTTCATTTTTCAGTATTGACTGAATGATTTTTATTTTTTATTTTTTTTAAAGAGCCATGATCACTCAAACAACAAATATCAAAACCTTGATTTAGTCCACCGCTTTTAAAAAAAAAGTTTGCACAACCATTGGATAAGAGATATTGAAAGCTTGGCCCAAATCCTCGATAAAGCCTCTTTTACTCTTTGCTAAGTCCTATCTGGAGGTGCTTAAGATATAAGTGAAATCTCAATGTCAGCGGAACTCTTATTACAAAAGCCGGTGATCATGTAAGTGCTCACTCTGCGCCTTACTCTGTTTTTATTCATCCACTTTCTTTTTATCTCTCTCTCTCTCTACTTCAGTTAAGATCTTTAATCTTTTCTTTTCATCATTTGGAAGGTTTGGGTAGAGCTTGCTGAGAGATCAAACCGTAGTTTTCATATCCTTTACATTCTGCCTGTAGCAACAGGGTTCTCCACTTAGTCTGGTTCTCGCAGAGTCGGATATCTGGTGAGATGAGGTTGCCCACAACCACTGAGTAACAACAAAAAAAAGCCTTGGAGCCACAACGCAGCGGAGACAAGCTAACCATACACACTTGAGTCTGAAATTCAGACAGAGTGCCATTAAGGTACTGTCTCCTGAAAAAAAAAAAAAAGAGCTGAAGTCTTTAAGTCCCTAGATGTCGTTTCAGTGGATATAATCAGCTGCAAGAGGACACAGCACCATACATCTGTCAGTGGATTTTGAAAATGCTGAATTTTCAAAACCTGCTTAGCCACCCCTCTGAGAGCTGAAAGGCAGTCAGTTTAGTAGATGTAAACTGGTTGCTCAAATAAAAAAATAAAAAGATTGTACAGAGGTTAAGATACTAGCCTTCAAATAAAGACCTTATCAAGCTTTATCCACCTGGAAACTCAAAACATATTCTGTAAACAGCTTAATAGTCCAATTAGTCTGGATTAGTAGTTCCTCATACTAAGCAACAGGGAAAGCCCTGGCTACAATAGATCCATACAGTATAGGAACAGTAGGCACTGAATGAAAGAACACATAGCTGACGGCAATCCCGTACAGCAGAATCACAAATGTCATCTCAAGACAAACTGCTTGACCAGATATGAACAATGAAAATAATCCATTAAGACAATGACAGCACTAATGATTATTTCACTCTGCTATGGCATTATCATTCTGAAACTCTGGGACTCATCTTAATATGTCTTAAAATGTCTCTTGAGCGGCAAATCTTATTAAGTGGCAATGTATCATTTCCAAAATGTATCGCCTGAATACACTTTCATTTTAATTCTCACTGCTTTTATTTCCAGTCACAGAGATTGCAGTCTGTGTTTGCATTAGGGGTGGGACAAATATCCATCCAGCAATGTATGCCAACCTCATTTTATTGTAACACTTACGTTGTCGTGGGAAAAGTTCTGTTGACGTGTCGTATTGTATGGAGTCATATCGTGTTGTATCATATTGTGTCTTCTCATGTCATATCGTATTGTAATGTGTTGTTCCATGTTGTATCGTCTTCTGTCATGTTGTAACGTATCATAGCACAAGTTACTCCCTAGTTTGGGAAGGGCATTTGAAATTCTGTTTAAAGTAGAGGTAGAGTAAAATTGAGATTGCTGCCCACACTGAATCAACCACTCAATTTTACAATCTGATTTTTTCAAAAGAAAATATATTCAACATCATGACTGCCAATTATATCACAGCCAGGCTGTTGATAATGTTAATCACTCTCAATGGCTATGATCAGTGCCCCCAACAGTCTGACAGACAGCTGACAAATGTCTGTCACAGAGTATACCAACCAGGAGCTCACATATGTATGCACATACATTTAGTCTTCTGCTCGCCCACACACAGCGACACATGTTCCCACAACGTTGGCATTCATCAGTTTAAAGGTGATCAGAGCGGCAACGAGTCAGTAATTGTTCAAGCGCGACAGCTTCATGACAGTTTGTCAGCTCGGCAACAAGCCCGTGTCATCAACATTTACAATGATGTAAGCTGGCACCCTAAAGGCATTTTGCTTCCTGTCGTTACGTACGTGGCAGAATAACGTGATCCTCTTCCACTGACTTGCGTTCTCATTGCTCAGGCTGCCTACAGTATGGATGCCCTGTGACAACACAATAGGGAGATGAATATTCAATAATTCATGTATGAGAATAAGGATCCTTTCATTGGTTTCAATGTCTGGTCTAAAATGAAAGCAAGGGAAAAGAGAGGGGGGGTATGTAAAATAGAAAGAGATGCACTTGAGGAAAAACGACAGGAAAAGGAAAGAGGATTTATAAGTCTGACACTCATCAAAAGTGTTCAAGAATATTTGCATTCCTCCTAGACATTTAAAATCCGCCTGTCAGCTGTTACAATGGCACATTTTACATGTTTTCACTTTTCAACCTCCCTTGGCTGTCGAACAGGAAGTGTTCGTCTGCAGCAAAGCGACCACATTGGAAAAAAAAAAAAATCTATGCTTGATTAACTACTTAATGATCTGGACGTCATCGCCTCCCATTTCCAAAATGCTAATTGTGTCATTAGCATTCAACAATGACCCGATAGCACCTATGGAATATTTAGGAAAATAAAGGATGAGCTACAAAAGGCAGGAAGGGTTCTCCTTTCCAATTTATTTTACCTATGCAACTAAATGCCACCTTAATGTCTCATCATTAACTCTAATGAAAAGCTGGCATTTACATACAGGCCAATGGAAATGAACAGTTCAATGCATCAAGACTTTTTCTCTCTCAGGAATGTCAAAAGCGTATACAGGCCTGACACGGTAGGGTAGTGTGTGTGTTTCTGTCAGTATGATTAGTCCTGGATCTACATGAATTTGTGTACCATTTTTTTCTGTCATCAATTTTCCATTAAAGGTTAATGAAGGAATGAAGGGGAACCCAACATTTTAACTAAAGTTGTGAGAATTTGTCGATGTACAGCATTGACAGTCTAATTTAATTGTCATGGTTACAGCCTGGATGAACAAACAACAACAAATTTGGAGTTTTTTTTTTTTTTTTACAAAATCTAATTCATGGCTTGGATGAGTTCACTAACAGGCGGACGCATTGGAGATATTTTGCATGTGTCTAGATTAATTCAAAGTTTGGATGAGATAGCATTTCCAATAAGGCGGCTGCCATCAACGTCACAGAGACTACGTCCATTGTTTTGTAAAGTCCAAAATTGTACCTGAACAAACTACAAAAGATGTGATTTATTGGGGACTGCAACCTAAATGTCTTTCCATGCACAAAATGAATTTAGCTGTTTTAGTATTGTGTTCAGTTGAAATATGATTTCCAATTTAGAACAGCTAAAAATACCCAAAAGTCAGTGCATACCAGAGAGAGATTTTGCGTTATGTGTCATTTTTAGTCTTTTACATCTCACCATTGTAACATCGGGTGTTCGTAATTCATTTGAACAATATTACCAACACCAGCTGTTTATCCACTGTGATAGGTCACCAGTGCCAAGCATTGATAATAATCCCCTTTAATCCCCTTCTAAATACATTGGTGTCCAGCGTCACAATCGTATATCTGATAGCAGTGGTAAATTATAGAAAGTGTGGTCCATTCTCTGACGTTAATAAAGGGTTCCACCGATGTATCAGTTGATCATTGGTATCACCCAATGTGTTTCATATCTGGTTTTTGAAAGTGTACAACTAAATACTTGGTATCATCTAACATAGTTTTAAGGTCTCATGTTTTATTACTGCTTATAAAAATGTAACATCCAGCATTTGGAACATTTAGGTCTACAAATTAACAAAGAAAAGGTCAGAAAATCCCCAATTCACTCCGCCTTTAAAGTACTGCACACTGCCGTCACAATACTCCCCATCTCAATCAGCATTGTGGTTTCCAATTCCGTTGACTCACCACCTGTTTCTCTTGATGAACTGTGTTTCACCTCATTTTCCCGTACGCTTCTCATTGCAGTAGTCCCTTTATACACCGGATATTTTTCAAGTTGAAACGTATAAGGAGCACTTATGCCACCACTGATAACCTAACCAGCCGCTGAATTACAGCAGTAAATAAATGAATTGCATTTGTTCTAGGAAACAGATTTATTATTCTTGTTTATTCTGTTGTGATAAAATATGACTGATAAAATCACATTTCCCTGTTATCTCATTCTGCCTCTACATTAGTCACTGACAGACTGTCCTAAAGGTATTTACAGAAATGGAAAACAGCCGTTCTTGTTAACATCATTGGAGATGAATGTGAAAAGATTTGACACGGTGACAAAAAACTGTGTCCTGTGAGATCTTAGCGGGTTTCTCTGAAGGATCTCCTGCTAACTAAAAGCCCAGCCTGTGCCACTCAGGCCTTATCGCCACGTCCACACCCACGCTAGCTCCTACCGCGCTCAATCACAGCGGCAGCTGGTAGACGGCGAACTGACCACCTCCTACTGAAATCCAATCATTTTCTTTTTCAGAGACACAGCCGGTGAGCCTCACAGCATGGAGGAAAAGGTGACTTATGACTTCAGAACACACCAAGGCGTGGCTGTAACAGTATTAGACAGTCAAAGAGAGTGTCTTAAAGAAAGCAGATATTTCATCCCGTTTTCCACCAAATAAACATTACAGAGGTTAAGTGAAAGTCACAGCCTCATGATGCATCATACTTTTTACAGAAAAAATGATGCCCACAAGCACTGCCTGACATCATTCTTCATATTTTCAACACCAAAGTAAAAGAAAAACACACACAAAAGCAACGGTTCTGTAGTGGGACTAAGGGACCATTGGGACCAGTGACAATGTTGGGAGGGTGCAAATAGAATAAATAAATAGCTGCATGCCATTGGTCCCACTGTGGCACAGTGGGGTCTGGATTATCTCTCATTAGCAGTGAATACATTGTGTCCTGTGTGACATTGTTCTTGTGTCCGTTTTTGCTTGTGTGTGTGGGTCAACCACAATTTACTCGCGCACACACATGCCTATGTACTGTTTGTGTGTATATGTATGCCTATAATTTTGCTGAAGGTCAAGTCATCTTTAGATCATTTTCATAGAAAAAATGTCCCCTCGCAGATTTTATCGTGCAATTAAATGAAATTATAATTTAGGTTTCGGAAAATAGCATCATTAACCCACTAAAAGGCAGTTAAAGTGTAATTTATGTGTGGATCTTTAAATGCTTTGTCCCCAGCGCTCTTAAGGATTAGAGAGGCAGAGTGCCAAAAAAAAAGAGGGAAAAAATCAGGCGCACTCCTACTCCTAATGTATTTAAAGTGACACATTAACAGGATAAACAGTCCCCTTATCTGCTGAGTGCATAGGCTTCTTCTAAAACACTACAATCCCATTAACAAGACCTTTTCTGATTTCACATCTCTCACTTACAACAGTGTAAGGCCTTTTTCACCAATGGGGGTTGTCTGCCAGTGCCAAAGTGGGAGGCTTGGGTCTAATAGTACACACATTAAGATTTAGTAATCCTTTGTTTACACCTATTCAACTGAGGGAAGGTGAAAATAGGAGCAGAAGATGCATTGACTTATTAAATTACGCTACAGTAACGATGTTACCCTTTGGGAAACAAGTTAAAATAAAACAAAAATAACTTTTGCCGACATGAAGATGTTCCAATTAAAAAGCTTCTACCTTTGAAATATGTAATGTGGAAGGTCCTCGCTCAGTCACTTCTTCAGTTCGGCACAGTAAAAGCTTTCGCTGGTATATTTGGATATACTTCCAGTTGTGACTCAAAGATTATGTAAGCTCTTAATTTTTGTAATTCAGTAGAGTATTAACACATATTACACATGTAAATGGACCCAGTAACAATTCATTTGATTTTGCATAAAGTTAAGAAGATCTCAGTCTGTTTTGGCACGTGTTGCTAATTTTTGGAAAGCTATGCAAAAGACACTTTTGTTTTTTAATGAAGGACTTGGAATATGAGTTTTAAACCATGCCATTAGCTCTACAAAGGAAAATGTAATATGTTGGGAGTGAGATACCACTTATTAGTCAGCCAAAAATGGCTGAATACCATTTAATGATAAAATACATGAAACATGATCTAACAACTAGTGAACTTGGCAATTGAACCCTAGGACTTTCTTGGACAGAGGGACCCTAATGAAGCTGACAGGAACTAATGATTGACTATGGTTTGGTTGGCAAAACATTACTACTTGAACTTGATTTACCTCAAAGACAAGCTTTTACAAATGTGTCTTGTGGATCTACCAATGTGTCAATGAATAAATAGAAAACAGCAACTTTACAATGTATTGGTTGACTAAATGTTGGTAGACAATATGGTTGTGCAAAAAAGACATGTTTGGTATTGCGAGGTCATTGCCAATACCCGACCCTAATGGGTGATATGGGTTTTGGCTGCATGCTTTTGAGTTGAACAAATCTGGACAAACTGATTTCAGTTGTATAACGGTTTATTTGAATGCCCAGCCTCATTGTAAAGGGCCAACAGTAATGGCCTTGTAGCAACAGAAATTAATCTCCTGCAACGACAGTTATGGCCTTGAAATACCAGAGCATGTTGTGTTGAGCGTATCCAACTGAAAAACCAGAGGTAAAAAGCATTCAGATTGTGAATTCAGTTGGGACTGTAGCATGCAGTTGGGGAGTAGGAAAAAAATCACAGTTTAGGTTTTTATAAATAAGTCAGGGGGAGTCACAACATTTGAAGTTCCCACCCCCGACCTCCATTTTGTTGTGCTTCTATTATTTTGCTGAGCTTAATATTTTGCTCATTAACATTTAACTGTAGTGGAGATTCATGATTTCAAGTCTTGCTCTAGGATTCTGTAGAAAGCTCTGACTCAGTTAGCTGCATTACTTATTACATCTCTTTGTCTGCATACTAATGACTTGCCTCTTCAGTATTCTCTTTCTGATTTTGGGTTGTTCCAATTATGTGTGACTATGAACGGTCAAAGGGGTGACGCTACCCAGGTGTGCTGGTATTCTTCTATTAATTTTCTATTGTAAAGACCCAACAAAGTTCTCCACTGCTTAGAGAGTTACTTTGTAGACGCAGCTCATGAGGGTTGGATTAATGCACATCTGAGAATCCATGCTGAAAGAGCCACATCATGAACTCTCAGTAGAAGCCATAGACCGTGGACAGATTTCATGGAGCCATTCGGGTCTTGGCACAAGCCCTGGATTTATTGTATATGTCTCAGCCTGTTCTTTAAACCCTTAATGGATTTTGTCATCATGTTGGCACTGAAAACTTTTTTGAAGGTAAAGGTAAATCAGTCTAAAGCTATTTCTTTCCTTATAGAAGGTGATCTAGGTTGACAAGTGGTGCTTGACACTTGCCAGCTGTTCAGTTTCAACAAAGAAGTGGATGATAAAATGCAAAGAGTATGGCCTGTATGGCATAGTAGTGCATCTTTTAGTAACTTGCATAAGAAGCCTGAATTTGAAAAAAAGTTCATTTTCAGGGTGAGCTGCATGTGTGAATGCAAACAGCCACATTTTCACTCAAACTCTGCACGGACTTTCTTCCTGCCAGCCCCCTAGTGAATTTGCTGCAAGTAGTCGGGGCTAGCTGATGGGAGAACGTAGCTGTAAATATTCAGGAAAATGAATTGTAAGTTAGCGGCAGGGGTTGATGATGTTTCCTATGACAAGCTCACAATCATAGACTCGATGCATGCAACCAGTATGATCGCCAGGCACGTAATGAAACTGCTTCTTTATATTTTCTATTAGTTCCCCTTCACTCTTTTGCTGATATTGTTCTTGTGTCAAACTACTGGTAGCATTGACATGAAGGCAATCCTTCATATCCATAGAAGGATCTATAATCTTGCAGTCCCTCGATTCATTTATTTTCAGGTGTCTTCTTGAAATATTTATTGGCTCAAGGCCTGGCTCCTTCTCAGACTCTCTAGGAAAAACAACTGAACTGCTGTCTAGTTTGAAGTTGTTCATTTCAGTGTGGATTGCCAAATTTTGCACAAGCTGGACATCATATGTCCAAAATGTTCAATTCCATCACCACGCTTGGATCTGACCCCCTTTATTCCCCTCACAATGTAAAGCTTGTTGTAAGTAGTGAAGGTCAGTGTGGTTTTGTTTTCTATGATAATATATGTTGGGTTGGCAACCTATTGCCCCAGAAGCCCTTTAACAATGACTCCAGTTACCCCATCGGCCAATCAAATTCAGTTTTCGTGGTTGGCACTACTGTAATGCACCAAAAGGAATTGATGTACTACACTCATCAATGTAATTTATTACCAAATTTAACCGTCCTATGACCCAAAACTGTCCTCCAAGAATTCCTCATACACATGAGCATGCTCAACTGGCTATTTGCAATGTATATACAGTAAAGGTACTACATAAAGCAGGTTTATGAACACAGTAAATTATTCTATATTTGGTTGAAATTAACCCCGATCAAGGCATACTTAACATGAGGAATTAGTGATGCACCCATGGCCTTGTGGTACACAGAATGCCCACTACTCTCAAGGGGCAAGTATGTATTCATTCTTCGCTGACTTGCAAAAAAAAATGTTAGCACTCTTTAATGAAAAGTAGAAGCCGCAGCAGTTGTTGTTTAAAGCAAGCAGAAGGGAGGAAAGGAGAAATGGGGGGAACAACTGGCAGGATTTGTCCTTGGCCAATGGGGGCTGTATGTGCTTCCAGACAGACTTAACCACTGGATTTAGCTGGGCACACAATATGTCCAACACTGGCATTGACTATGGCTTCCCACTCTAGAACATTTTACTGAATTCTATTCCAAGTCCTTGAAACAGTCGCATTTCCTCCAAGAAGGAAATCTCTCGGCAAGGAAATATAGTCCAAATGATTTAGAAATAAGAACTGGCCATGAAATTGGATCCACAGCATTTTATTGGTTATTACAGGGTCATGGCTAAGGGCCAGGAAGAAGGGCTATTACTCAATTGTAAAGGAAGTGGTGCTATTTCATGTCCTGCGTTATGCAGTCAGCCCTTATATGGACAGACGTTTAGGAGTGTGTTCAAAGCTGCTAAAACTGTTCATCTGGAGCCCCGACAGTTATTCAGAGCTGAAAATTCCTTCGCTAATTAAAAATCAGTGCAACACACTTTATTGACACTGACAGTCTCGGAAAGAGTACTGTGTTTTCTTCCTTCTGTTCCTCCATTTCAACGGAGTCCTCTTCCTATTTTTGCACGTCTAAAATCTCACTGTAAAGGTTTAGATGATATGCGTTATTCTGCCATAAATAAGCCACCATAAATAATGAGCCGATGCTGATTTGAAAGACTTAATTAATTTCCTGTGGCCATGGCAGTGTCTCGCCTGATTAATGAAGTTAATACCATTGGCATGCTGAGTTGGGTCCCCTGTCACAGGACATAAATCAGTGCTGCACTGCAAGGCGTCATGCCCCAGCTGTGTCCAACATGGCTTGCTGACCTACAACACAACAAGAGGGTGAGTGTGGATGTGCATGAGCATAAGTCAAGTATGTTGTCACTCATGAGGCTGTGAAGCTTAATAATATTCTAGGTCCTTACTACCTAGATTGTTAGATATAAACCTTAATTGGTTATCCAAAAACTCAATTTCTTGGTCTTAATAATCTGTTTTTAAATGATCTTATTTGGACCTTACAGTTTAAACAGTTTTAAATAGTCTAAAAAGTTTTTCTCATTCAGCTTGTTGTTGGATGTAGTCATCTGATGATGAGGCAAAAATAATTCCAAGTAGAGAAGTTGTGCCCTGACCCCTTAAACCACCAATAAGAGAGCCTGTTACAAAGAGCACAAAAAAGTGGTATTAGACCATACAAGTATAAGGTCAGGTCCTTTGGGTGTGTGTGGAGCCTAAGGGGGGAAAAAGCACAGCACTGTTTCAAAGAAATGAATTCTAAGTCAGACATTTCCAGCCCTGTATCCCTTGTGGTAGTATCCATTTTTGAACATAACTACATTGTATGAATGTGTCAAAGAAAAATTAAGAAATATCTGTGCTTACACAGATAATAGGTTAGTATTATGGATAATAGCAAAATTGTTGAGGTTCGCATTAAACATTAAAAAATATTTAAAGCTCCAACAAGAAACGTTCTGGTTTTCTCCATTTTGTCGACCGCTGTGGACGAAGGGGATGATTTCTCTCTTTGATGATCTATTCCTCTATATATATGTAAGGTGTGTTTTCTAACAGAAATTAAATCTTTATTTATCAACTCCAAAAATGAGAGACATTTTAAAAAGGGCTGTTAATCCCCTCTTCTGGTTCATGGGCCTTCTGCCTTGCTCTACTACCTGGATGTAAACAAGCACCGTGAGCGGATAGCATCACGTAGAAGAAGTGCCGCGGTTGGCACTATTATGATCAAAAATTTTTTAGATAAAAATGTATGTAAAAATAAAGTATCTAGGCTGTTTCGGTGTAAACTGGAATATTGATCGGAGCAATGTGTAAACACATTTACGGACATGTAGATGTTAACCTGCATGAGGGACTGAAAGCTGGATAACGTTAGCCACACCCATAAAAACAAAATCCATTGTTTACCTGCAGACAATTTTAAATAAATTGTGCTAAATTTTGACTGTTTTCAGAGTGATTTTTTAAACCTTTAGACTAATCTGTCTGAGTTAAAATTGATGTTTAACAGACTAAAAAATGTGTTGCCTAGGAACACCCCTACACACTACCGTATTATCTTTTTTTTTACCATAATATTAATATTTGCCATCTGCTATCTGAGGACTGTATCACATGAGTTTGGACGAAAATATTTAGCTCTATTGTTTTTTTGTCACAACACTACTGGCACTAACTGCAACTTTCAAACATAAGCAATCATTTTAGTATCAATGGAATAGTATGAAAAAAGCGGAATACTCCAGTGAAGTGTTGTGCATGACAATGGAGGCAAAGCATTTTCTTCATGTTTCCTACAGAAAACTACTACCTGAAACAAGGTCTCTCCAGGTGTATGCATGAAGAACTGAACCTTTTCTCTCCTTTTACAGCAGATTCATCTCTTGCAAACGTCTAAAAATATTAATTGCAATTATGAATGTATCTTTGTAACAAATAATACAGACAATAACAGTCACTGAGACTCTAGTTTGATTTTCAAGGGAACATTTTTCACCAAACAAACAAGTCTGATTCAGGTATAATGACAACTGTGATTGCTGTTTTCACAAAGAGACAGTTTGACAAAAAAAAAGAAAAGTGATTTTGCATTCATGAATTTTATACTTCTCTTCTTCTAAAATGCCTGCCAAATTACATAGGACAAAATAAGTACTGTCCCAGAGTCCCAGACTGTTTTCTTGGCTGTTTAATTTATTTCCTTATTTTGCTCATCATTTTTAGTTTTTTTGTGTGTGTTAATCAACCTTCTTATTCAGCAGCACTTTTGCCTAAGCCATATGTGTTGTGTTTTTCACAACAGGTAAAAGAAGTAAACCACACAACTCCCAAAAAGTTATAAAATTATAACTCCAGAATCAACATGTGCCGGTTTATTGCATTTGGCAGGTAGGTGAATCATACACATTAATATGCATATGCAATGGCGATACTTACCACCAGTACCTGGATCTAAATGACAGGGTAACAAATATTAACAGTACATTCTTGTCAGAGTTTGAGTCTGCATTTGGGTAGTGTTTTGAGAAAGTTAGCATGCTGGTCCTACTGTTTAAAAAGAGTTACTGTTTGGCTTCAGCCTCACACAGCAGCGAGTGTTGCTTCGGGATCATAGCTTTGTTAAATTGAAAAAATAATCAAGATGTTCAGATTTTGACAAAGATCAATATATATATTTTTATTTATTTAAGAATTGTTTCCTTCTAAGATTAGAAATATATATATATATATATTTTGTGACAAATCCCCTTTTCCGCAAAATTTAACAAAGCTAAATTGCAAAGTAATGCAATAAAGAAAATGTTTGTTCAATTCAGTAACACTTCAATAAACCTAAAACAAATAATCCAAATATGGTTCCCAACCTTATCCAACGTCCTAAACACCCTGTCCACCTCCTTGTGAAATGAATGAAACTGCACACAATTCCTTTATTTTGTTTTTCACTCCTTTCTAGATAAAAAAAACATGTGGGGAATCCAAGTCAACTTGGCGTGGTATACTTTATTAGCGTAAGAGGCTTATCGTCAGCATAGGAACCAGTTCCAATATCACTCAGTACTGTATAAGCTTTCAGCGCTGGCTACTCGCAACACTGACATGAAAAATGAAAAGTAGAAGATTAGGAAAAGCTGCAGAGGACCATGGAGCCTTCAGCGGCACGGGTGATAGAAAATGAAATCAGACATAATGAAAAGTGTATGCAACAAGTACAGTGAATGATGAATATTCACACTGACATCTGTTATGGAGGAGGAACTGCAGGGGGAAATGTCTTTCACGTATTAACTGTAGGCAATCAATCAGGGATTCTTCTTGTCCAATCCAACCCTCTTCATTACAGCTGATAATAAATAATTGTTATTGTAAGGGAAGATAGATTTGAACCTATTCCATAAGTTCTCATTTGAGGCAGCGTGAAGTAATGATTCACAATCATATCATCATTTGATGTCAAACCCTCTTTAATGGCTTCAACCTGTCTTTCCCACTTGATTGCTGCTACAATCAGCCCCTCATCATTTGTTGTATTGATTAAATTCATTATGTACTTAATGTCTGTAAGCCTGTACAAAAACAAACAAAGCTAATGACCCAACAATCTCAACCATATGCCAGTTACTTTTCACTTCAACTTTACTTTAAATGTTTATGAGTACGTGTTTGTAAGATGATTGAATGTAAGTGTAGCAGAGTGGAACAAGTAGTATGTAGTGTTCAAGGGGCATGTTTCACAGCAGCTTACCTGATGCACCTGCATTTAGGTTGTGCTGAATGCGTACATGCACACAACATGCAAGCTAACATAAGCATGCTAACGTTAAGCATGTCCTTTGTTAACATTAGCAATTGTCCATTAGTATCGTCCATTACTATAAATGGACGATACTAACGGACAATTTAAATTGATGAAACAAAAAATACATTGACATACTCTGTTTTCACCAGCAGAGTGAGCTATCTGCTTTTGGCTTCTCTTGTTCGAATACGTAGCTGAATAATAGGTTGCATGGGTGAGAGTAGCTCAGTCTGTAGGGACTTGGGTTGGGAACCAGAGGGTTGCAGGTTAATGTTCTGATACGGACTAAAGTATGGAAATTGGTCTGGTTGCTGGAAAGGTGCTGGACTCCGACCAGCTCAGGAGTGCTCCCTGTGGGCAACCCCCTCACTCTGACATCTTTCTAATAATGCATGTCCATTGGTTCTCTTTGTGTATTTAGAGGAAATGTGAGTAGGTAGCGTGTCTCTCAATAACAGAGTGTATAAACTTGAATTTCCATCTTGGGGATTAATTATAAGTATATCCAATTAAAATATATGAATAAATAACATACCAAATTGCCTTTGGTAGCCAGTGTAACTCAAACAGCATAGCAACCTTCATCAGACCCATGCTCCATTCATGCAAGCTCCAGGTATCAACAATGCTGAATTAACTACTCTCACTACAATATGGCCGTGATGACCACCAAAACCCCTTCCCAAAATCATTCAAATAATCTTTTTCATAGATCGAATATTGCACCACATTCAGATTTTGCTATAGAATGTTGATTTGACCAGTTCTTGTCATTCCTGGAGCTAGAACAATGGCATAACTTAAGAGGTTTAAATTCCTATCCTAGTGTCCAATCTTATCTTGTAAGCAGCAGTACAATCTCGAACAGTGATTAAAATGTTACCTTTGCTGTTTGGCTGTAATTTAACTGTTTTAAACACCCACACTCAAATAATTCCACAGTGGATCTTTTAGCTTATACGTTTTTGACAGGTTAAAATTACTCCCATGCACACCATCAGAGCTGACACATGGGTAGGCACATGAGACAGACTATTTTGATAGCTTGTTCCATTTCTCAGGAAAGGATAAAAGTGCATGTATTTATGATAATTAAGCACTTAAAATGCCTTGCTGACACAGACAGACAGCCTGCATGTAGACTATTGAATAGACGTCTCCTATTAAATGTTGGCTTACAATTGCACTTCCACCTAAAACACTGAGCAGCAGACAGCAGTCTCAGAGCGGAGTTTCTTGGAGGCAATTTAACATTGATTGGTGATAAAATGAATAAAGTTCTTAAATGGAACTCTTGGAAATCTTTCAGATAGTCAACGCCAGATCTTGGGAATGAATGCATCTGTAATTGTGAGTTGTGCACACTGAGGGAATTGTGCATGCATTTTTGACACAAATTGCCATTATGGAACCAGAGTGGAAACAATATGGAGAGGCAATTTGGAATTAAATGGACACACATCCATCACTTCCTTTGTACTCACTCTCGTCTTAAAGCCTTTCTCAAAAAGAAACGCACTCAAGACAAAGCAGATTCATTGTTTTAGCACGACTAAAAACACACCTTGATGATGCGGTTGAGGGTGTGATTTACAACCAAATCAGACCTAAACCTGCCAAAGCATTCTGTGCATGCTCAACAGTTCCAACACCAACAACCCCGTAAATGTGAAGGAGAAAGCCGGTAAGAAAACAACACAAAAGTATCAATGTGGCAAGTGCTGGAGAGAGAACCAAGCATTTTTGGACAGACACCCAAAATGTACAGAAATGTAATGTTGTCGATGTTTTCACTGTTTGATATAGAACCCAGTTACTTTTTTCTAACTTTTGTATTGATTGTTTTGTGTGTGACGCAATAGGTCAACCAGAAGAAGGTCTAATAGTAAGGGCATAACATTACGTACTGTAGCGGAATTGGACATGTTTTCAATAAATTGATTCTCCATGGGGCTTGTATACTGGGACAAGCACAGTAGTCCAACTAAATCACCAAGTAATCAAGCTTTAACTGTAGCTCAACCTTACTTTGCACTTAAATTTACTGAGTACTCCATAATTAGTGTGAGGAGGTGTGTTACATAAAATGAACAGGATCCTCTTGTGAAGAAGGTTCTTTCTGTTTTCTAAAGAGAAAAAGCAACAACAGAAATAAGTGGCTGGAAATAACAGGCAAACAACTGTGACTCACAAAGCCACAACTAGAAATCTCATAAAGGTGTCAATTCTTTGTCTGGCTTCCAACGTCTTCATCATTCCACTCTGGCCTCCTACTGCAGCAAGATATCAATTATTTTTTCGGTGGCAGACAGCCTCCTGGAGAGGTTTCCAGCAGACTCCACTGGCAGGATCAACCATCAATGGAAGCCAAGTGGTCTGGCATGGAATGAAAACGGAAGACGGTTTTTGTAGTCCCTTGAGAGAGAGGAAAGGTATGGGCTGCTGCTTACTTATGCTCAGTTCTACACTTTGAAAGGATGCCATCATTTTTGATGAGGGATGCTGATTGGGAATTTCAGAGACTCGTTAAATAATCCTCAAGTTTAAGGCGACAAGATTGAGAAATATGAATTCATTTACATTTTAGAATCAATGTATGTTCTGTTTTTTTATTTTTAAGTTTATTTTTGGGCTTAGTATGCCTTTTATTGTAGAGATAGGCCAGTGGATAGATTCAGAAATTGGGGACAGAGAGAGTAGGGGGAAGCAGCCATAGGTTGGATTTGAACCCAGGCCACGCGCTTGGAGGACTGAAGCGATTTGAATTGTCCCTTATTTTAATCTATTGTTAATTGTATTGCAAAGTATCTTAATGTCCCTTTTTAATTTAATTTAAAAAAGTGAAGGAAAAACTGTGAGTAAATGCTAATGACCTTTATGTTAAGAGTCAAATGCCTACTTTTGGTTCTAGATATTCACTGTTCCTTTTTCCTCTTGTTTTCTGTGGGTCTTAGAATGTATCACATCCTTCAAGTTTATAGTCCCAATTTTGTCGCCAGTAAATGTTTTAATACTGTTTTCATAGAGAAAAAAACGACTGATCTGTACCTTACACTTTCACAGCACACCACAGGGTACAAAAGAAAAAGTGAATCCGAACACAGCCAAAAGATGTTAAAGCAGTCGGAATTATCACTCCATGTTCCCCGAATGATTCATGTAGCGATCACATCTGAAATGTCACCCTGGTGTGCTCTCCTGCTGACTTCCTCATTGCACAAAATGAGAACATTTGATAGCTTAAGATCTTGGGTGAAATGTATTATGTAATAGTTTCCATTAAGGACATCCAGTGAAAAATAGATCATCAATTTAGCTTTCTTTGTTTTAGAAAATCTCTTCTTTTAACACCTACACAAACACACCTGGAGCACCACATGCTACTACGCTCATAGAAGATCACCAGCACCACTTATCTAACCCAGACCACATACTAGCTCACTGAAATCAACCACGTGTGTTCTTTCCTGAGAACCCCCAGCACCTCCTGCAGAGCAACATGCTGAGCATGAGATGTAATCTCCTCTGCTTTCCCTTCCACAGTGCTCCCCCATTGTGCAGCGGCCCCTGTGTGTTTTTTTGAAGCTAAGGTAAACCTGTCTCTATGCGGTTTCTCCGCCACTGATTGTGATCAGAGGTCTGCAAGTGGATTTCTATCGCACCTGGATTCACTTGACTGGTACATTGATTCATATCTGAGCCAGAGCCGTTTCAGATGAGATGATTTTGGATTGCACGTGATGGATGGGTGAATAAATGCCTGTTTGTGCTGATTTTTTTATTTTATTTTTTTTTAAATGTGAAAGTCAGTCAGATTCATAACACCTCTTCATAAATCAATTGGTGACGTCACTGAGGATACGTCCATGTTTTATGAAATCTTTGGATGACAGGAGCTGGTTTGATTTTTCTTTGCATGGTTAAAGACAAACCCATTTACCCGCCTGCACAGTGAGCCTAGAACAAACTCAATCCAGCCTTCTGAACATTTGGCAAGGAGAAACTTGCCTCATTTAATTTTTTTCTTTACCACACAGCCTGTTTATACAGAGGAAAAGTGGATTTCATAAAGGTTACAGTTGTTTACACAGTTTGAATTTTGGCTCCACCAATTAAAAATCTGCTCAAAGATTGTAGGCATGGCCGCTGGAGAGAGTCTGTGAATCAGCCCACAATAAAAACATGTTTAGGTTGGCTAACAGCATCCTCTCTGACCATAATAATGCCCTGAACAGTGAATTTGAAGTATTACCATTAAACCTGAGATACAGGGTCCCCCCCTCCCCCCCCTTTTGATACGTTAAGACTGAAGCACTCACTCTCTTGTGCACCAGTCAATCCTAAAATGGAATAAGGAGCTGGAGCCTCTGAATACAGTATTAGTTTGATGTTTGAATATTGCGTCAAAGGTTTAAAGTTTTGTGACTCGTCTTTAATTTTTATGTTATAAATGGAGCTGCTGTGATGCCAGACAAATCAATTCCATTTCACGACCTAACAAGGGCATTAAGAAGAGTTGAATTTGAAGATCCTATAAGGAGACTTTAGTGGGTTGTGAAACAGACTGAACTCAATAAAGATGCCTCTTCAGGATCCTCAACAGGAAACAAAACCATCAAACCACCAAGAGAAGTTAGTTCCATATTTTTATTTAAAAATAAACTGCTGCAGTGTGGTAGAGGTCAGGTGAAGTGCTAAACAACTGCTGAAACGACCATCCACTGCAAATGTTCTCAATGAGTGATAGATAAAACCGTTTAAAGAAAGAAGGATGAGATCTTTTGTTAAAACGCACTACTTACACGTGCATGGGACAAAATTAGATGAGAATTAAGAGCAACGCTTTTGTCCAAAGGGGGCGCCAAAATCCTCCAAACGTTGCTAACAGGAGCTTTAAAATAAGATGCAACATAGCAACCACAGCTTCTCTTTAAAAGATTATTAAAGCACTCGTTAACATTTCTTGGAAAATGTGAATGTTTGCGCACAATTGGCATTTCCTTTTATTCTGACATGGCTCTCTCCAAAAGTAAATGAACAGTTCTAGTGTATTTGCAGCATTCGTCAGTTGAAACGATAAAACAATTAAGTAAGTTCCTCTTTAAAATGTAAGCATTCACTCGATTTCCAGTACATAGAAAACCGATGTCTTGCCTGCTAACGCTAACACTCTGTTCTATTTCCTGCTACTTTAACATGAGACAAAAGTGTGTCTGCTGTAGATGGCTGGCACAGTCATAGACTAATTGGTATATCTACCATTTCAAGAAGCAAACTGTTTGAAGATGAAACAGCAAACACACACACACTGCTGCTCGCTTTCTTTTTTTCTCTCGGAGGCTCACAGGAAGTGTTTGCTTTGAATGTGTTACAGATGTTCACAGACAGTTGTTTCCGTCTCTGGCGTAAGCTCATACTGTATTTAGGTTACAGAATGATGACACTGTCTAGGATTTGTCTAACTGCTGCTTGACATAGTGGTGATGGGTAGTTATTCAAATCAACTGTGCTAGTATACAGAATATCTATCTTTGTATGTGAACAAGCATCAACAGCAACAATGTCCACAATGGCCAAATAACTAGAGATGTTAAAGATTGACAGTCAGACAAAATTGGTCTTTATATAAAAAAAAGCTACAAATATTTGATAAACTGAATCAAAAATAATTAGTAAATACTTGGGTAATCTTTTTGCTGACTGATCAAGCAAAATCAGTCAATTTCTTTAAAGCAACAATTTGACCTCGATTGAGAGTCCTCTGGCAATAATCTACATCCTGTGCCTTTAAACAACCTAGCTTTAAACCCTGTGCAGCAACACATTAGCTTTTATGTTGTATTAAATGTAATTTTTGGGGGAAAAAGGCTTTAATGTAAGAATGTAAGAATTGGACTTTCTTCAATGTTACAATTATAAGAGTTCTTAAAACATCTCGCTTGGCAGAGAGTGTTTGGTTATGCCAGGGCTGTACGCAGTGTATGCACGAGTGAGCAGACAGTAACCCGGAACTTCCACCAGATCCGTGTTCATTGCGTGTCTGCTCCGCTTCATTACTGCTCTGTGCACCCTCGTCCGTCAACACCCCACAGACTGAGTTCTCAGTGCACAGCATGGAGCACTGGAGCCGCACAGCCGGACCGCTGGAGTGCCGAGACAGAGGAGTTCTTGCAGTTATTATACACAGCAACAGCGTAAGATAATACGATGTATGTGTTATAAAACTGTATAAAACCATTTAAAACACACTTAAGGTCATTGTTCTGAACCGTCAAAACGAAGTGTTTTATTCTGAAAGGTAAACCGGTTGTTTTAATGTGATTTTGATGTCTGACTTCCCGTCCCGTCATGTTCAAGCATCCGGAAAAAATAGAAGCCTTGCGTATCTGCTACTGAGCGCTCTGGACTGCTGGAGCTGGGACGGAGCTGAGACGAAGAGCAGGGGAGCCAGCGGAAGCACACACATTGAATAAAGTAAACACCTATCAGCGCCGCGGCCGTAACGGAGCAGGGACAGAGCGAACATGCATCTGGAAAATTTAGGGTTAAGTCACATAGCCTCTCAGGGAAAAACCTGTATATCGACAAAGTGATTAATTTAAATAATTATGAATTAATCTGCATCCAGAATAGCTGTAAGATGCAGCCCTAGTTTTATGAAATATTTAGACTAATCATCCACACCATCATGGAACATGAATAATAAAGTCCTCCTCTATGTGGCCACGGTTCCTCCCATGGATTTATGGACATATCACATCTATAAAGCACGCATCCGGTGCTCTGAGAGTGTATCACATGACCGTAACAGACGGGCTCTGTCAGAAGTCATTAGCAATCAGTTCTGTTTCCTTTAGACAGCAGACAGTGTTAAGATGCACAGGCGGCAAACGGAAGAGACGCGGACACCACAAACATACAGAACAACCGCGTACAAGACAGTAAATACCCACACATGCAGCTGTTTGAATGCAAACGCAAAGCAAGCCTGTCTCATACAGCAGGAAATCAAGCCTGAAACTGCTCTTTTTTTCCCCCCACCATTTTAACTCAAAGGGGAGTCGCACTCTTCTTTTTGTGTGACAGAATACGCACAGTACTAACCTAGCCAATGACACGGGCTCATTTTTCCCCATCTCTCTGATAAATGCCTCGAAGGCTAGCCTTAAGAAACATAGCTCAAGGTAAGATAAATGTGTGTCTGAAGTATTTCTCCCAGCCATGAAAAATGACTTCAGCAAGAGTTACCAACTTTTGAAATTGGTTATAGCATGTGTTGACTTCTGCATGCGAGTATTGCTGACTTTAAAATGCATGCAAACACACTGTGCTTCGATGTTTTGTCAAGTGCCAAGCAGGCTACTTAAGCGGATGTCGACCACTTGGATTATCCTCCTTTTGGCTTCAGTGAGTTTCTGGCTCTGTCCCTCTCCTCCTTCTGCTCTGCTTTTTTTATGTGCTGCCGCCTCCGAGATCACTCCACATTCAAAGTCAACATTTCCATTAAGTTGATGTCTTTACAAGAGTGCATATACCATATACGCAGACAAAATCTTTCTACAACTCTTTAATTTTATTCTGCAGACGCTTTCGTCCAAAGCAACGTACACCTGAGGGCAGGAACAAAACAAACCAGGATGTAGAAAGGAGGAGACAACATCAGTAAGAGCCAAAAAAAACAGCTTTTAAGTCTGATTGGACGAGAGCGCTGATAGGAAGTGCACAGGTGCAAATGCACAGGGTGAATAGAATAGATATTATTTAAATCATCAACAGCTTGATCTTTAATATCACCCTTATCATGAATAGTCTAATAAACATTAACCCCATCTTCAATAAAATGGTCTTCAGTATTTTCATGGTCACCAGTAGCATCAACATCATTACATGCGTAGGATTCTTCTGGGATGTTTTTTCTTCTTCTATGAATCCATCTGAATAAAGATGCAACGGTTAATTTATTGCACTAGAATTAGTAACCCAATATTTTGACATGTTATTAATGTGTTGATGATTTTTGCTGGTAAACATGCGTAAAATTTGCTATTTCAAATGTCTTTAATATAAGGATTACTTGTTTTTTGTATTTTATTAAGTGAAAAGGCCGGTTTCAAAGTGTTTACAATTTTCAAACCTCATGGTCTTACTTTATGGGGCATTTTAGAAAATAGTAGGACTAATTGTTTGATTATGGAAATAATCGATCACTGGATAAGATGAAGAAGATTTGTTGCAACCATACATCTGAACCTTGTATCACCATGAAACAAATCTTGATGTTTTTACAACCAAAGAAACTAAAAATAGTTCCAAAGGGTTAAATAAGTTCAGGAATCACAGAGTAACTCACGATATGATACATTATAATACAACACTATATTGTCTGATACAAGACAGTACTATAGGATAAAATAAAGTACGTCGCAGTACCGGTACAGTAGCGTACCATACAGTATGAAACCAGTACTGTTCTGCATGAAACGATACGGTATTGTACTGGAAGACACAATAAGATACCGTACGATACAGTACTGTTCTGTATCATACGATACAATACAATACAATACTGTTCTGTATGATAGCTACTGTACAATATGGTAAGTTACTGTACTGTACAACAGTACTGTCCTGTATATGGTATTGTACGATACAATACAGTACAACTAAGTATTGTATGATGCCATACCATAAGGTACTGTACCCTAAGATGCTATACGGTACAACACCGTACTGTACTTTACAGTACTGCACGATACGAAACTGTACATGATACGTGGCCAGCGCTAACGATAACATACAGGGATTCTGCCATAATTGATATAATGCAAGACAATAATTCAATGATGCATCAAAAAATCTGATTAAAAAATAAAAAGCAAGACCAATATATTTATTCCCTGCAACGTGGTGTCAGTTTCACTTCTAATCACTCCTCATACTGTCATTTCTATTCACTGCTTTTGGACATGATGCCAGTGTTGTCTTCTTTAATCTTGCTGTCAACTTCTTCTTTGGCCAAGCCACATACCCTTTTTCATAACATAAGGGGGAAATGTTTTTAGAGCGATATATTAAAACATTTAATATATTTTGATATCTGATGCCGGTGTTTTAGATAATCGTATCACAAGAGTAAGGATGACCATGTGTTGCTGTCTCAATAGTTTTTCTCACCCCTAGTGTTCAAATCAAACTAGAAATACAAACAGAAATGCAGACTCTTTTTAATGAGTGTCTGTTTCAAGTCCACCAACAGTATGGATGTAATTCAAAGCATTATGTCCCTCCTGTTAAATATCCCAAGGCCTACAACTACACTGGGAGTTGCAGGATTGTTCCTGATATAGAGCTGGCTGCTTCCTCTTATAAACCAAACACATCAGATATATTATGCAACTTTTAATGGTTTTTACATACAGTTGCCAAAAAAAATCCATAGAACAAGAAATTGCTACAATTAGAGAATCATAATGTTTCCTGCTGTTAATGTGCCAAGCAAAAACCATCATAGGCACAGCTAGGCTACAGAGAGCGCTCTGGAAAAGAAAAAAAAAAAAGATTAAATATGCATTAGCATTAATAGTAGCTCAGTGTTTTCAGAGGCTCCACATGATGAAGGTCCCAGTCACCAGATGATCTGTCTTTAGAGCAATGGATTGTTGTGTCAAATGAGACTGCAAAATCCCACACGTAGCCTGTATCACATAAGATTGTTGCACCTGCGATGTATTAGCTGTGTAACTTATTGGCAAGTGTAAAAAGTAGGAGTAAAACCATCAGGAGTCACACAAAACCAAGCTAACCAAATCAGCATTGAAAAGGAAAATGTTGGACTCACGGATGGATTTTTCAATATTTTTGTGTTGGTTGTACGAGGAAATTCCACACAAACCTACACAATATGCCTATAAATAACTTTTAGAAAAGTTTCAAGCGGTCCGGTTCGGTTTGGTACCCATTTATTGGCGTTTCCACCGTCAAAAGTTGGGAATGGTACCAAAATAAGGGGTCTGTAACGTGATACTTTTTTGGCAACCTTCTGTTGGGGTTCCAAGGGTACCGATCTGACCCTCCCTTGTTTACTGTGTCACTGTTCTTCTTGAGCATTTAACTTAATTAATAGCAGGCTACACTGTGTTCTGCTGCAAGGACATAGCTGACGTGGCTATCTCCATCTGACTTACACTACGTTTAACAAACAATGGTACAGTTGGCTGTGGAAACGCTAGCAAGTTCAGTGTTTACCTTACGGAACTGTACCCAACTGTACTGAACCAATCTGGACTGCTTGGTGGAAACAGGGCTAATGAGTGAAGAAAAAAGGAAGCAATACATCACTAAAACCATGACAAAGCAAATAACCCATGACCAATCCATGTTAAAGGAAAAATAAAGAACCCATGAAGAATATAAAACACTCTTAAAGATCGTCTATCTAAGGTAAGACACCTTCAACTGCCTTACTTAAAAAAGCTGCTATACAGATAAACGGTGCTTGCGTAGCCCAGATAAATAGAAAAACAGGAATCTCTCGATGTCAGCACTTCTGACTAAACATGTTTCACTCTGCAAACACTGCCTGCTGCAGTTTTAATTAAACTTTATTCAGAACACCTGGCTAATGCAGAGTGATACATAATGTGAAAAGTCCCTGTGGTGTTGTACTCTATATCCGTACTCATGGAATGTCTCTTGTCCAATTAGATGGAACTTAGTTGGAACTAACGATTGCATAATTTGCAACAGTCGCACAAAAATTCTAATAAGGGCAGAACTTTGCTTCACCAGCGTTGGCCCTCAGATTAAACAGAACTATTCCACTTTTATGAGATTCACATTTTTCTGATGTAGACACAAGAGTGCTCTAAAATACTGTGTCAGACAAAATGGGTCTTCTTTTTTTTTTCCAGGAATGAGAAAAATAAATAGTTCTCTCAAAACCATTGACAATGAATTATCTACAGGAAGTGGTACACTGTTTATGAGAAGACACATTGCTTCTGATTTTTTCTACATGTTAGAGCAGCACAACACATCTCCATTCTCCTCTTGTGTTTTATGGTGGAAACATATTTTAAGGGCAGATATATCAAAGTCTCTCAGGTAAACCCAAACTGTCTGCCTGGCACAATTGTAGACATTGAAATGTCTGGCTGCTGTATTGTGGTTATAATCCTGACCGGGAAATTTAGGGGTCTACAGGGTGTTGAGCGGCTGAAAATAAGTCTTTTTAATTAATTGACTTAACAATAGGAGATTTCATATTGCGTGTGATTGTTCATGAATGAGTTGACTAGATGATTTGTTAGAGTGGGTTAATGAATGTCGCTTTGAGAGCCGGTAGGAAATAGTCTGAGAGTAGAGTACAACACAGTGCAGTAAAAAAAAAAAAAGAAGAAGCTCTCCAGTGCTGAAACTGCACTTTGAGACAGGATGTGTTAGCAGTGTTGGGAGAACTGTCTGGTACTGCAAAAACATAGCTCTTGTGTTTTGGGCTGGGAATCTTTGGGTGTCTCGCGATTCGATTTTGATTGTTGGGGTCACAATTCGATTCAGAATCTACTTTCGATTCAAAACTATTCTGGAATCAGGGATCCATGGATTCAAAGTCTATTTTTGAATTAGTACATACTTCGGGATCAACTCCAGTCATCTGTGGGACTGGCTGAATTTCTTCTTGCTTCATTTGACATTCTACTGAGTTAAAGAGCTAGCCTTAGCACTTAGCAGGGAGTGACTGATGAGCCCAAAGAAATCTATTTTTGGAAGTTATGAATCTATTTAAAATCTCAGAAGATAAGAATCTGGATTTTTACATAAATCGTTTTTTTTCCCCCACCTCTACTGGTGCTGCCAGTGGTGATTAAAAGAATCACATAGATGGTTTTCTAAAATTATGTAACCATGTCTTAATCATTTTGCTTGTTTTCTTTAAAAAGTAGACAGTAATTATTTTTCCAAAAAAAAAAAGAGGCAAGGCAAAGACCAAAGGATCTGCACAAACACCCTTAAATTAACACAGTATGGGCATACAATGTCCCTCATGGAGACATTTAAATCTCACAGAGGGAACAAAGCACACACTCAAACACACACACACACATTTCTCCATGCGGGACGTCATCAATCACCTTTTTGAAAATGTGGATGGTAAGGGAACAAAAGCCTAGAGTCCCAGAGGCCACACAAATATGAAAAAAGGCTAAGACTATAATAAATGCTCCTTGTCACAACTTGGATGAGGTCACCGCTACAGATCACTAAATTATGCAGCAACCCCTGAGCTATGCAGAGTGTGAAAGAAAAGTAGTACTCATACTCCAAACCTGGCATTCCAAATGTAGGAGCTTGGCAGTCTCAGGGAGTTACTTGGAACCAAAAGCAATCTTATATTTAGTCTTAACTGAGGTTGACAGGACTTTTTTCCCCTCTTGTTTTTAACCTTTAATTGTAAGAAGGATTTTATAAAATAAGGAACCTCTGAGGAAAGTAATTGACAATTAACCACAGAATTCAAATTGATCAGTAGAAATGAGTGATTCAGTAATCGCTAAAGATTTGAACAATAAGCCGCCTAAACAAATTAACCTTGTCACTCTCGTTAGCCTGCCCCAGAAAAACTAGATGGTTAAACTAATTATATTCTTCAGGCCTGCAATGCCTGTCACATTATGAGTGCGAGCTGTAGCACAGCCGCTTACAACTAGCCAGGGCTATAGCTACTGTTATACTTTCATATTTGCTCTCCTACTTGGATTTAAACCAGCACAGTGGACGGATGGCATCTCATAGGGCAGAGCGGCTTGGCAGTTTTGATCTAGAAGATTGACTTCAATTTATATGTAAGCTGTGTAATGCTGAACTGGCTCTCTCGACCAGAGCATGGCGTAACAAGAACATTCATGTAGACGTCATCCGGGAAGGAGGACAAAAGCTTGTGGTGCTAGCATTGCTAACGTTAGCCACACTTGGCAAAATTGTTTAAGATGTTGTGCTAAGCTGTTAAATCAATTGTAATACTTTTTTTCAAAGATTTATTTTTGGTGTTTTTACTCCTTTTTTGATATGACAGTGGATAGTGTAGAGAGAGAGAGCACGGAAAGACATGCAGGAAAGAAGCCACAGGCCAGAATTTAAATTTACGTTTAATCTAAAGGGGAATTAGTCGCTAGGAACATCCCTAGTAATGACTCAAATTAGATTTGAAACATTTATGATACATCTTCATGCGTCTGAAAGGTGAATTGTTGCACAACCGTTTATTTTGGCCTCTCTAAAATGTCACATGTCGCAATGTGAGGATTCAAGCTGAAAGTACATGACATGGAAATTGCTTGTGGGTATTGTGGAAATTTCACACCCGGAATCAGACGGCAAATTAAAATGCCACACCGTAGTTATGGTAAGGAAAGCATGTTATATTTGCTTTCAAAAGGCAAATACCGGTAATCATACGAAAGCATCTGAAATGTAGAGAAGGATTAAAAAAAAGGGAGTAGGAAAAAGCGGCAAAGAACTCACAGAGTTAAAAGTGTCTAAAAATGTTCAAAAACTAGAGAATCGAAAACGACCAAGCACTTTTTGTTTTCTGTTGTATCTTTAAACACTAGAAGTACACTGATCTACACTATGAATTAGGGCTTCATCAAATACTTATTAAAGAAGATGAAAACAGAACAAACTTAACCTTTTTTTTTTTACTATAGACTAATTATATTGTCAAACATTTACAGATGAATGCTACGGTAAATCAAGAAAAGATGAGAAAAGAGTTTCAAAAGTAAAAAGTCACACTCATGAACAACATGGGGGACTCCTCCACTACATTATATAACCTGTGATTTATGTGTAAAGTTTTTGATTTAGTAGTTAAAAGGGTAAGTGGAGGTCACAGGTGCTACAAATACAAGACCCTAGCAGACGGTGAGTCAGGGTTTCACTGTTAGATTTTATTATAGCATCCCCAGAGGGCATACCTGTTCCACTGTTTGTTGCTGCACAACATGGCGTAGAAAAAAAAGGACTAATACAGGGCCAAGGTGCTGTGTGCATTACATAAAAATAACAATGTTTGTAGCAGAGCAGGGCAACAACTGCAAAACAATTTGGCGACTGGCTAGAGACTACATCTCTTTGCTTTAAGCATTGGCTGCAACCATCTGCAATTGAAAGGACGGGGCACAAAGTACAAATGCTGAAGTGCATTCATAACATAAATGAAATACAGTATTGGATGAATTTCAAATACCGCTTTGAGGGCATCCATTGAAATCATCTCTTAATGCCATGTGCCCCGAGCCGATGACAATGTAGTCATGACAACAACAACTTGCTTCAAAGTGGAAGACCTGCAACATTCATGGTGTGTTGGGACTGACAACATTATAACAAGATCTGTTTGTCACATAGAGGTAAACACCATGAGGTGGATCAAGAGTAATTACACACCATGCCAAACAAACCAAGCAGCAAGTTCCCGTGATGAAAACTTAAGAGAATGGAGAAGTGTAAAAGAATCTGCAGTACCTTGAGTGTCCACCTGAACCTAGCACCAAAAGCTCATGAATCCTCATTAACGCCTGTGTTAAAATGCCCATATCTTACAACAGAATGAAACATTTTAACACCCTGGTTCTAAAAAGACTGGTCTAAATTGCTCATTTTATTTCTTGGTACACACTGTATGAGGAAAGAGATATATTTAAACATCATCCGTTTTGATTTTATTAAGTCTTAGAGTTCTGCATACAGCTGCATAATTAGGGGCTTAATTGACAGAAAGGTGGGCAGGATGTAGCAATTTTCCAGGAAGCTTAGGGATGGCCTTAACTCCAAGACTTTACTTGTGTTTATCTTGATCAAAATTTAGGTGGAGCTTGCATTTCCAATATGGCGACCCCTATCACTTGACTTCAAAACGCCTCTTTGGAAACCAATGGGTGACGTCACTAAGAAAACTGCATTTTACACGGTCTGATAAAATGAAAATGTAGCCATGGGTTTTCACTTTTTAAAAATCCAACACAAAGGAGCGCAATATAAACATAGTAAATATTATTTTATGCCAATATGAGAAAGAGTACATTTTATGATCACAAATATCTTGTCAACTCTGGAAAAGAAAGAGCAAAAACTGTTCTTGTTTTTTTTTTTTTTTTATTAGACTACAAATAAAACATGTAGAACCACAGTCAACAGATGTAGCACTCCTAAAAGCAATTTTAAGAGAATATGTTTTCTGTTGAAGTACTGTGAATTGTTGTCAACATTTCTATATTGTCAAGATTTGTATGTGTTAAAGTAAGGCCATTTTCACTCCATGTATTATTCTTAAATATGGCAAATGAGTTTCCAGTCATTTGTGGCTGTTATCGTCCACATTGGTTTGGATAACTCACACAAGCATTCAAAGACTTTGGCAGACTTTAGAGAACAGCAAGTACAAATATGAATGTATTTTCCATTTTTTCAAACATATAGCTGATGAAAAGGAGCAAAAAGTTGTGATCATTAAATATTTTTTTTTGCATTAAGTGTGTGTCTTTGCCTTTTTTCTTTACCTCAGAGAAATAAGAAATGATTTGTGGATTGTACAAGTTGATGCAGCACTCCTGACTTTACATCTTGGATAATAGTCAATTTAACAAACCCATTTCAGTTGAAGGGGTTAAACATTTGCAAGCCAAACAAACAGCCATGAAATGTCATGATCGTGACATGATTGAGGCACTTTGCCCTCCACGTCTGGAGAATATATGGACATTTACGAGTGGCTTCTAATGGCTGATTCTACCCTCAGTGACAGCTTATTACAGTGGCCTGCCCAATACTCATGGGAGGAGTCCATAAAACCACACAACACATCATTAGGAATCTGTCTGACCTTAGCTGGGATATGGCTTCACGGCTAATCAAATGGCTTCTGCCAGTCAAACAGGCCGAGCGCTGCACCAGGAATGTAATCATGAAACAGCACAATGGTGTACGATGCAATTAAAATCAATCAGCTGAGAGTGCTATGGTGTGCATGAAGAATACAAACCTTGAGTTGAGTACCAGTCAATGGGACTTACTGTCATGATTTGGTAAGAACAACACTGTACACAGACACATTATTGCTATATTGTTTCATAACATACTGCAAGGTCATTTTCATTTGTTCATGAAAGTCTGGTTGAAAAAATAAAAGTTGTTTTATGGGATAATTAAATGGATGGTTAGCTAACCTGTTGGGAGGTCATATCATATTTACAGCATGTCAACTGGACACAATATTATTTACTTTGAATGGTGCAAGTATACCGTTAGCTTCCTGGTGCTCTATGAGGTGAGCCACGGACTAGAAATGTCTACCGTTGCCAAGCCATCTACAGTAAGATCTGATCTGGAATAGTGAACCTTGACCTCCCTGAGGAGATAAGACTTGCAGATTCCCTCAATTCTTTTAAATCCCTTCTTAAAACATACTTTTACAGACTTGCTTTTATGTGATGTCGTCTTCTTAATGTCTTCTCTTACTGGTTTTACTATTTTTATCTTCTTCTACTTCTTACTGTCTTTTATTTATGGTCTTATCTCGTATTTATGCTCATATCTTAATCTCCTCTTGTGTTTTAACTTGGTAATTTCTTATCTTACTTACTTTGTCTATTTATGTTTCGTATTTATAGTTAATTTTTATTTTTATTAATATTATAGTTTTGGGTTTTTTGATCCTTTAACCACTTGTTTTTATTTCTTTTACTACGCTTACCTTCTCATTGCTTTTTATTTGCTTTTATCTCTTAGTTTCTTACATCTTTCTAAATCTTTGGTCCTCTTGGTCTCAGCTCGTGTTGTTGGGTTCTTGTGTTCCTGGGTTCTTATGATGGTTCTTATGATGGTTCTTATGATGGTTCTTGTGATGGTTGGGTTATATATGTCTGGTTGTGTATCGTGCACTTTGGGTTCTTTTCTGTTGAATTGTATTTAATTATTTTTGGTATTTTGCATCTGTTATATTCTTACTGTTGTTAATGTTTTTCTGTGTTTGCTTTAGTTTGCTTTGTTCTTGCTGTTTGTCAAAGCACTTTGTAAACCTGTGTTTTTAACAGGTGCTGAATAAATAAAGTTATTATTATTATTGTTTCCATTGCATTAGAACTTTGAAGGATGGTTATAATTGTACAGTATTCAGGCCAAAAGTAGGCATTTCATTCATTTGTTCATGAATTTAATGAAGTATATTTGGGGTTGATGACATTGATGGTTATGCTGGCCTGTAGCCAAACACTGTAGCTATCATATATTTACCGTATGACCGCTGTATGCAAAGTTAATGACTTTGTATCTTGCTAGGATATTGTTAAGTTTCTGGCTCACAGTTAAGCAGAAGCGAGTCACAAACTGGAAATATCTTCTTTTGCCTGGTGGCATTAAAATCCATTTTATAAATAGCCTATCCAGAGCCAGAGACTTTAAATTAGCCATGGCTAGAAGTCCTATATTGCATCAGTATCACTTTAATTAGATGTATGGTCCCAGACAAATAAACTGATAAATAAAATACTTGACAAGTGAAAAAGGTGCATTGCATTAAAACCCTGAGGGATGGGAATCAGTTTAACAATTATTAGTTAGACCCTTTGCATACCAAGGAAAACAAATTATGGCTTATTAAAACCTCACATCTTTATCAAGCAGCAGCTTCCAGTGTTAAAAAATAAACACAGGGGGTAAGGGCAAAGACCTGCAGTACTAGGAGTGTCCAAGTGTTTTAAAACCTCATCCATTTTGGTTTTATTTAGCCTGATTTATGATGAAATATGATTAAGGGGCGTGGCTGAGTTGACCAACTGAAGGACGCATTCTAAGTGTTTGCCAGAAGGCTTCACCTCGGCTTTACCTCCCCGTCTGTTTTCTACATTGATCGCAATGTAACTTGGAATAGCATTTCGAACATGGCCACCGCCATCATATGCCTCTTCAAAAACCAATGGATGACATCACTGAGACTGCATCCATTTGTTATAGTCTATGGTTTTTAATCTGACCCCCACATCGCCCATATAAACCTAGTTATGGATTCCTCGTCGGGCATTATCTCTGATGTAAGACGTAACAGTTTGGATCTAAATTACAATCGCGTTCAAATCATTTCTCAAAGTGTCTTGGAAATTTCAGTTGACCTTTAAAAGAATGCTATTAATTCTGCCGGTTGACTTTCTTATCCACTCATCATTCAACTCATGAGTGCTTGGGGTATCTCATTGTCAGTTCAGCATAACTAAATAGAACGAAAACAAGAGGGAAGCGGGCTCTCTGCTTTCCTGTTTCATCTAGGAGCCATCTCTGCAGTGAGGAAAAATCAATACACCAAAAATATGTTTGTTTTGATCCCTGTATATTAGATGTTGACTTTTTTTTAAGCCATGTAACCTTTAACAGTGGCTGGATCGATAGGTTGGAAACTAAGAAGCCTGTTTAAATCAACTGACAAATAGCATTAAGTAGTCAAAGGAGGCAATGTTTTCCTTTTTATATGGAGACAACAGAAAAAGACAGCACTCCAGTTGCAGTTTGCATGGGGAGAGAAAAACATTGGCTCAAATTCAATTAGGTTCAGGAGAAACGAGACGGCCTGCAAGCAGCTATCATCCATTAGGAGGCTGTAATAATGACATATAAATGCAATTAATATGACTGATGAGTGGCAACATCCTGACAATCATTCGCCTACTACATCATAATAGTCAGTCTGAAAAATCCCATTAGATCAGGGGATGTAATAGTGAAAGCGCGAAGGAATAAATCCATCATTGGGTTGTCGGAGGGCTTTAAAAATGTTGAATCGTCTGGTTTTGACAGTAACCAAAAAGTCTAGACACATATTCCAATTTTTCCAATATTTTTTTAAGAATATGGATCATGTGACAAATCATGTACAAAAATAAACAACATTTTTCACACTAACACAGATTTTTTTTTTTTTTTTTCTTCGCTCAATCCTCCAATTTTGGATTTAATGTTTCAGAATACATACATTTTTTAAAACGGTCAAATCACAACAAAGCTATTGCAAGTCATGACAAATAAAGAGCAGTTTTAGAATGCTCTCTTTGCAATATTATTAACTAGAAATGGGTGTTTCAAGTGAAATTAAATATTCAAAATTCAAATAATTCAAACAATTCCAATACTCCCTACTTGCCACACAAACACTTCTCAAAATGAATCAAAATTGAAGACTTGAGATCTGATCTCGCTTCTACGCTTCACATGCAAATTAACACTCAGCTTCATAAGCCTTTAAAAACATTAAATGATTATGACGGGCGGTGATGCAATACAGAGACAGTGAGAAATGCACTTAGGTGCACAAGTGGTACAGAGGAGCCGATGATTACTGTGTTGGAAACCAAGAAACAAAAACTGATCCTTGTGATTAACACAATGATCCATGTTGGAAAAGCATCAGCATCCTAACTGCATTAAGATAAACCAGTGGCGGCTGGTGGACCGGGGATGTTCTTCTTAGGTTGTTAGCTTGATGCTAACACATAAGGTAAAGATCACATGATGATTTTTATAAATTAAATTACCTTTCTCCTCTTTGACATGTAATTGATCTGTGTTTTATGTCTCTAACTTGTTCATTGTGCCCCTGCCCCTCTTGGCCAGGACACTCATAAAATAAAAAAATGTGATAAGAATATATTTGAAAATCATGACCAATCCCTTTTATTAACAGAGACACACCAATGAGCATTAATCCACCAATGAGCAAGCACTTGGCAACAGTGTCAAGGAATCAGTCAGAAACCTTGAGCAGAACCAGACTCAGTAGTGGACAGCCGTCAGCAACGAATGGACAGACACGAACCTTGCAAATATCAGCTTTCTGTTTTAAATGACTGTGTTCGAAAGGTAACTCTAAATCAACTCAGGATTTACACAACACTACACAGTACAGTACATCACACTTTAAAAACAAGTGAGGTGAGAATGTCTAAAGTATTTACTGTAAAAACTAAAGTGTGAGATCACACATTGTCTAACAGCTCCCTGACTCAGAGGCAGATGGTTGGTAGCACGCTCTTGATAGACTGATTGCAGCAAGTGTTTTTGCAAGTTTTTCACATCCTACCAACATAAGAACAAAAGGTTAAATTCATAAAATCAACAAAAAGATCTTTAGTCTAGTCGGCCCCTTGGAAAAGCTGTAGATTCAATAAGACTCATTAAAAAGGTCTAAATGTTTGACGAATCCAATAAGGATTTCAAGGCCAAGTAATTACACTCAGAATTCAACAAACATTCAAACCGTGTCCTTGTATCAGATTTAGTCGTGTTTGCAAAAGCACACAAGAGAAGTTCTAATATGTTCCTTTCAAAGTTGCCTAAACAACAAAAATCAATCAACATTTTTGTCTCCACTTCAGCTCAGGCAGAGCGCTCCCCCTTTTTCTGACAGCCGTAGTTACAAGCCTAACTAAGTGCTGATTGCTGGAGAGTGCCATTCTGAATGGACCCATTAATTCTGTTTGTTGAGCTGTCTCATTACAGAGTTAATAGTGCATTTGTCCTGATTGCGGTCACGTTATGGAACAGTGATCACACTGTTAGATTAACTGGTGGAAGGCACACCCCCCCCACACACAAAGCCATATATGAGGATCTCACTGCTTTCCTCATTTCAAATTATATTGTAATTAAATAATCCCTAGAACTCCAATGGTGCAATTTTGAGATCCATTTTAGAGGGGCTTCATTAACCTAGTAGTACCATAAAAATATACACATATATAACCGATGGGCAATTGGTATAGATGGGTTAATGTGAAGACTTTATAAAGATTATTTTTGTTTTTTGATTAAAGTATACCTACCAGAAAGAAGAAGAAAACACTAAGAACAATTTGTTTAACCATTGTATTTGAATTACATGTAATCATCCAATCAGTAAATAACACGTAACCGTGTGTTGGATGAGTGAGTCAGGTCATGTCAGTGGTAATCATGTTCACTGCCTTCTGCCACATTAACACAAACAGGTTCTAATCACCGCTGGGTCATTAATTAAAGTAATTACAGACTCCCCTTTAAGTCACAACATCCCACAGTGATGTCTTAATATCTGTACAGAGAGCAGTGGGTAGATTTATATCACTTGTTTTATAATTCTACTGAAAAAAACAAACTAAAAAGTTAGTCTTTTGAAGCTGCATTGGTTATGAAACAGACGGAAATGGATTCTGATGTGTCTTTATGAGCTAGTAAGGCAAACAAGACTTCCAGCAAAAAGACTATTTCCATTCAGCTTTTTTTCCTGTCTGTATGTCTGATTTTCAACATGCTTCCAAAGCAGCCTTTGTTTACAATTTCCATGACAAAGCCTTGCTGTCAGTCGTGCATTTCCCCGTGAAAATGAAGTAGGATGAGATTTATCATCATAAAGCACTGTACACATACGTAGAGGAAGAGACCAGCAATGATATAAGACACACCGCTTGGAACACAAACGTTGCTTCACTCCAAAAAAAAAAAAAAAAAAAAAAAAGCTCCTTACAGGGCTGTGCAGAACAAGTGGAAAAATATTTTTGAAAAATCAAGCCAATGCAGCAGTGCAGAAAAAGTTCCTTGACTGTCTGCTTGATGATGGTTCCAAAAGATGCACACCCAATATTTAAATGTCAGTTTGTGTCATTCGAGCAGTTTATCAGGAGGCTTAAGGCTCAAGTTCTTTGCCTGTCATTAGTTTGACCGACAGTTTGATAGAGTCAGCATTTCCAATATGGCGACCGCTAAGGAAAGGCTTCCAAAACACTCCTTCAGAAACCAATGTTTGGTGTCACTCAGGCTTCTTCCATTGATAATTAGATGCTATGATCCAAAACCACATACTGAATAATACTTACTCAAACAGTATAGACTACATACCGCTCACTAATCTGACTTATGCTATCAAAGTACTAAACTAACGGCCATGAAAAATTTCCAGTCCGAGCTACGTTGAACAAGCTATCACCAAGCTAACTGATTCGTGGGTCCATAAACAGAAATCAACAACAATAAGCCAGTCTAGCCAGTCTAGTATACATCTTGGCATTTCTCACATGTGATGTCTCAATGGGAAGTCATATTTAGGATAAGTAGTATGAAATTATACGGTTTCAGATACAGTCTGTAAGTCTTAAAGTGTACACACTTCAACATGTGTATTTTCCTTTTTGCCAAAAGGAAATTGAAAGCATGAGCTTATCTAGCCCTACATTGCACTTTAGCCTTTAGTTAGTATGTCTCAGTGAAACCTCAGTCTACTTAAAAACGTTCATCCTAACTGTTCAAATTCAACGAGGCGTTTTGGGAAAACTTGAAAATTATCTTGTAAAAATGACATTGACAAGTTCAGACAGGTACCAAAAAAGTTTTAATTGAACTCAACTGTCGGGGAAAGTCATCTTCAAAGTTTTAATTTGAAGCTTGAGTCTGAAATAAAGTTTGTAAAAATGAAGAGCAATGACAAATCATGTATTGTCATTTTTTTTCTCCCTCTGGCAGTTTTTATCAGAAGCAAATCAGAGCCCTGACTTCCTCACAGAGAAATTGCTGCCTTTAGGGATTTTTTACAGGGAATTTTAAAATATATAGATAAGGGAGTCGCACAGCCTCATCTATCCTGACTTTTTGAAAAAAAAAAAAAGATGCAAGCTGTTGATGTCAGGATTCAAATTAAGGGACTTTGACTACAATTAATGACAATTTAAAGCTCCTGTGAGGAACTTCATGTTTAAGTCGATTTTGGCGCCCCCCTGTGGGGAGGGCAGTGCATCACATCTCATTGCTGGTTTTATCCTTTAGATGTGTAAGTGGCGTTACAAAACGCAGTTTTACAGTCAAATGTTGAACTAAGAATCTTTGCTATGTGGGGCACCGGTAACCGGTAAAGGCTTTAGTCCTCCAATCTGGTGGCCGAGTTCGAATCCAGCCTGTTGCTCCTTGACCCGCATGTCATTCCCCACTTACTCTCTCCCTGATTTCTGACTCTATCCACTGTCCTTTTTAAATTAAATTAAGGCATACAAATCCAAAAAATGTAAAGAATCTTTCCTGTAGAAATTGTAAACATTGGCTGTTTTCTTGTTTTTCGCAGGTGGTGTAAATTCACCTGGCCCCTACCCTGCGGCAACGTTTCAGACATGGACAAAAACCATATAAAAATAATCAACCGCCATGCTATTTGTTTGATTTGCTTTTGGTCATTAAATACACAAGTCAAAAATTATTAAAATTTTACAACCAGCTGAAAAACACTAAGAGTAGCTTTAATGTTGTATGGCATATCTTTTTGTTGATGAATTCTCAGACTTAAGGCTATTAAGGTATGTTGGAAAAGAAAACTGTTTGTAACATCAGTTCACAATCAGCCAAAGGTTTTCGGCTTACTGACTAAAAACAGCTTTCTTCCCTTTCCCTTGTGTGATTTATTCATCGAGAAGAGCTGACATTAACATTTTAAAACAGACACACTACATTTGTTTTTTTCTGTCTCTGCCTGAATGTGTTATATTGTAAAACAGATGGGCGGAGGGTATGTCTACATGCCTATTTGTGTAAGCTATCAACACTTTATCACCACTGGGTCTATGCAAGACAGCTATATTGAAATGGTAATTATGATGTTAGTCCGAAACAAATCTGCTTTATGTTGTACAGATTTAAAGCAGCCCATTACTCACACAAAAATGACAATGATAGAAAGCCCTTAGATATGTATAACGGCCCTATAGATGAACAACAAAGGCTGCATATCAGCGTTGGCCCATTGCTCAACTTGACAATGCTCTTACCCAGTCCGAAGGCACATCACCTAGCAGTGACCTCAGCAGAGCATGCTATGCTGTGTTACACTTCCAAGGGTAATTGCTGTTAGATCAGAGCTAATCCAGAGCCAGACAAAATACCTGCAACAACAAAAAAAAAAAAAAGAAACAGCACACTGTGTGCTGTGCCTATGAAAGGAGGTGGTTGGTGGGGGTTGGAGGGGGGATACAGCCATGAAATACCAATGAGCTTCCTCTGGATAAGCATACAATGTGTGAGGCCAAATGCTCGTTTTCCAACCCCTCAAGGCTTATCAAGAAGCGCACGTTTGTGCTGAAAACACCTCTTTTCCCTTTCGTCTGATGCCGTTTGAAGGTAAGAAGAAGGTGTGGACAAAGACCTGGAAACATGTTTTTGATATAATGAATGCAAACATTGCTCCATGAGCTGTGCAGAAGAAGAAACAAGAAAAAAAAACAGTATTGAAAACATGAACACAAACCTGATCTGAAAGAGTTGGTATTATTTGAAATATATTACTGAAAGTTATCAATAACTCCTGCTAACAAACAAATAATGGAGTAATTGCTTTCTTAAAAAATACATTCTTTGGTGAAACCTCTTCAATGCCACCGTAGTCTTAAAAAAATAAACAACAGGCCTTGAACTCAACTTAATCTACCCTACCTGAAGTCGAACAGAATGTCGGTTCACATCTAAACCGAGCACTCAGAGTGGAGAAAATGTCTATGTTTTGTTAGAAATCAATGGGCCGATTTTATCCAGACTGCCGACTGGAGAGGTAAAAAGAAAAAAACAGAAGCGCTAGAACATGTGTCTCTGTGCAGATAAAGCCACCTGGAACTCGTACAGATGTGCATGACGGTGCATTAAAAGAAAAAAAAAAACATGGAGAGGGGGAAGCTATCAGTCGAGGGTAGATTAATGGTGCACAATCTTAATCTGGAAGGAAATCTTAAAGAGATCGTGCAGCTTGGAGTGAAATGCAAATAGGTACAAACACACCAGCATAGATAAAAGGTTTAAGAATCTGTTTGTAGGAGCCGTGGAGATAATATGACGTTAGTGAGCTGTGCAGCGCTGGCTCGTCTCCAAGGTGCAGAGCAAATTCTGGTGGGAATCAAATTTTATGGGTCTTAAGCATCATTGTGACCAGCTTATATGAACAATGACGCTCCTTTCGCCTTTTCTCAAACACACACGCTGCTTGTCATGTTTGCAAAATAAGACCCTCATGTGATTTCAATAATTCCATTAACTAGGTTAGCTGGGACTATTTTACTACATTATACGGTCCTAATGAGCTAATATGCATCATATTGATACAATACATACTCTCCTTAACGCTTTCAAATAACAGATGCAGAAAAAAAAAAGTGGAGTTTGGATGGAATTGTTTTTCAAAAAATGACTACAACAATTGAAAAATACAGCACAGCATGTTTGCAGAAGGAAAAAAAAAACAGAGTATGACAAGTTCAGAATAAAAGGTGGGTGAACAAGAGTGTGCATGAAAGAAGCAAGGACAGGAGAGAGAGAGAGAGAGAGAGAGAGAGAGAGAGAGAGAGAGAGAGAGAGCAACTGCATGGAGCCCGAACAGAGTGAAAGAGAGCTTTCATCCCGCCTATGATCTCCAAGTCTAACCTGTCAAACAGTAGGAGGACATTTACAGGCCGTTTGGTTTGTTTGAAGACAGAGATGGAGAGAGGGGTGAGAGTGAATTCATGTGAGCCACATTCTGGCAGGGAAAAAAAAAAAAACCATGCACACAATTTTACGCAGAGGTCCTCACTTTCATCTTAGCCCTCATGTATCTTCATTATGCTGGCTGCAGATTCATTTGGATGGCCCTACAGATTACACTTGCTAACAGAAAAAAAAAAAAAAAATTCTAAAGCAATTTTATTTCCTCTTAGCTAAAAGAACACGTTGTGACATTAAAATCACCTCAAAGACTAATTTATAACTAGGCAGAGCATGAAATTCAATGTGAAAGAAAAAAGTCTGAAACTGGGAAGTGGGAAATGATGGGCTAAAGAGGCTATTTTTAGCAAAGCATTTTTTTTTTTTCCTTTCTGTTTTGCATTATTCCTCTTAATCCAGAGAGATTAAAACAGTCTTTGTTGGCATTCTGTTACTGGCAAGGAATGGAGAAAAAAAATGGACTTTGAGAACAAATTGCTTGTGACTGATGGTTTTATTTGCTCTGAATTACTTGTGCAATTTAATCGAAAATCCCTTTAAAAAAAGTTACAAAATCCATGAACAGCGTGCCCAAAAAAGTACAGTAGCATTTTTGTATTTTGTTTTGAGGAATCTGTCAGATGTAAGCAGAACTTGCGGTTCAAGCTGCTTTTTTCAGTGTCACACAGAGCGCAGTCTGCATATACTGTAGGACTGGCTCAGTATCAGCAGGCAGGTAAAAGCAGCATTTTCCAACACATTTTTCAGCCAGATAAGTAAAGAACTTGCACACAAGTAAGAGCCCAAGCCTGGTAAAAAAAATTCCACCTGCTCTTAAAAACCCTGATAGCTCACACACGAGGATGAACTTCACGTTTTGAGCAGCACTGGAGCCTCCGAGCAGGAATCCGAATGTGAGAGCAGAGCGCCTGGAGGAGCACACGGCGTCCATCACACACGCAATATTACTCTGACTCTCCTCCAAGTCTCTTTCTCTACTCATGTTTCATTTAGTTCATGCAATTAGGAGTGGATTTATTCTGCATATTTTTTGTTTATTCATGTCATCTGGTTGGTCAAAACCCCCACGTTGGCTCGGTCTGCCTTTCAGACAAGAGCAGGCTAGAGCAATTAGGCAGATTAGTTACATGTGGCATCCTTTTTTTTTTTGCCTGTATAGGTAGGTCTCACATTATTTATTGCTTTGCATATATTGAGCCGGCTGTGGCTCGTTGGTAGAGTCGGTGTCCTTGGGCAAGATGCTGAAACCCAAATTGCTCCCGCTGCTATGTCAGCGGCCTGTGAATGGGATTAGTTAATACTGATGGACACTTTACATAGCAGCCTCTGCCATTAGTGTGTGTGAATAACAGAATGTGACATGAGGTGTAAAAAGCTAGAAAGTCAGAAGACATGAAAAGGCCTATACAAGATCAAGTCCATTCACCATTACCCTCCTTAAACAGCCAAATTCTGCTCATAAACTGAAAAAGAAAAACAGATTTTAACCGGTTTTTGAGATTATTTGTGAAATGTCAGTTAGTAACCAATACAATTGAAATTATTTCAAACTATTCAGCAGATCCTGACCGATTAATCAGCCAGCCGATATTAGCTGTCAAGTGACTATCAGTATCGGCTAATTTTAATCGCAGATGTGCGCCGATATTACTACATTTATTCACCAGTCAAAAAGTGTTTCATTTGAGTTTCTTTGTATTACACTAGCAGTTTTCTTTCAACAGCAGAGGGCGCTATGTGGATTACAACAAGCATTACCACTCTCCAGTGTCAAGCGGTGTTGCATGAACATGCGCAATTACTCTCCAGTTGAGTAACCGTCTTGTCTTCATTATACGGTATATCTTTTCCACAAGTGTTTGATTACTGCACTATCTATCTCTACAGATCAAGGACAGACATTTTTTTCTCCCTGATATTAATACCGGTATGGGACCCAAAAACCCCCATATCTGTCGTGCCCTACTATCCAGGGCATTGCCAACTGATCATTTGTGATAGAAGACGCCGTATCTTTCAAAACTGAGAACCTAAAGAAGTAATGATTGCATTCCTTCCTAGTGTGTGCTATTATTTTTTTAATCCAACACCATCCTGAATATTTTCACTATAAAGTAAATTGCTGTTAAAGAAAATTCTGAGTAACAATATTTCTCTGTGGGGAATCAGTAGTTCTAATTAAACATCAGAATGGTTGTCAATCTCCTGTGAGGGACTTATGGTTTGTGTCGATTGTGGCGCCCCCTGTGGTCAAAGAGGCAACTCTAATCTCTTTGCTGATTTTGTCCTGCTCATGTGTAATTAGTGCTTTTTAATAAATAAATAAATAAATCCTCTCCCTGCTTTATTCTTAAAGTTTAATGCTTCTTTTATTGCTGTGGAAATGCTAAATATTCTGTTTTGGCTTGGTGCCTCTTATCACTTGGTCTGACGTCTACCTTCCCCCGCTGGTGGTTTGAGATAATAAAAATAACTATATAGAAACAGCAAATCTTTACGCTGATGATCTTACTTGCTTGCTTTTTGGGGGTCAGAAAACCGTTAATATTAATATCGATCTGTTTCATAACCAGCTTAAAACTCCTCATAGGAGCTTTAACTAAAACCCGGAGAGAAAATATCGCTCTGAAGAGGCAGTGAAGAGAAAAATATGTTCCACCTGGATTGCTAAAAAAAACGAAACAATCACACAAGAGTATTCAGGTTGGTTAAATGATATTAAGCTTAAAATGACTGAATGAAAACTTTGATTTCCCTTTTTTAAGCTGATTTATTCTCTGTATCCAATTTACCTTAAATGGAAAAAGCTGCTCTTCTCTTTTCAGTCTTTAATCCAATATTTGTTTGAAAGGTGTGTGTGCCCCTCTTGCTGTGAACTGAAGTATTTACTGCCAACAGATGTTGACCTCAGTGATCCGTAGGCAAATTTCTATTTGTAGCGTGTCAGTATATCACGCACGCTTTTTAAAGAGTTTTTTGTGTGAGTTGATGGATTTCACCCGAACTCCCTGTGCCCCAAACGTCCGGCTGGCTTTATAAAAAGTATTTTACTAAGAGAGAGAAAATGCATTTACACAGTTTTTTGTTGTCACTAGGGGCCTTTTATTGTGTGGTGGGGGACACAGCCAAGGAGCCCAAGGAGCAAAAAGAGCAACTAAATGGAATTGCTTTTATAAATCAGTGTCAAATTATGCATTCAGTGCACAGACTTGAAAGCTCCTCCACGATATACAAGCTGAAAGTTTATGAATCTTTGGGGAACCAGCTTGCGGCATGCGCTCTAGTTAGACACACCATGCTGGCTGTTCTTTGATACTAGCCGGCTTTACAAATCAAGATAAATTGTGTGGGACTTAGAAAAGAGCGTCTGCATAAAAAAGACATTTTATATGCTATTGTCTTATGTAATGCAAGCTGCTGGTTTTAAATTGCATGGAAAGAGACATAAGAGTACAGCTGAGAGTCCCTTGGTTTGTCACTGAATCCATTAAAGTTCTGTCTTGTGGTCCTGTGAGGTCCTGTGTAAAACTCTAATGGCTTAAATGGCTCTGTACCAATGGTTGTATCATTACAAAAATACATTTTCTAAAACCAGCTGCACAGCTAAAATGTCCAAATATCAGATTTAAACTTTGCATTTTTTTTGTTCTGCTAACACGACAGACATCTTCATTTGTGTCTTATAACAGTAATAAGAGTGGGACCAAATATGAAAAAGGGCAATTCTTAGTCGCCTTACAGAGTGATACGATTATTGTATCTCTGGTGACCAGTACCGCAATTTATATTTTTAAGAAAAAGAACGATGCTCTTAAAAGATAATTCCTGCCAAGCTGACTCAGCACGTCACTGCTTCATGACTCTTCAGCGAGGCTCTTAATACATAAATGAGGGTACGTTGACGGAAGTTAATCGTCCAATCAAGAAGTAGCCGAATAATATCAGACAGCAGTGAATAGAAGTTAAGAGATGAAGCAATGATACGGGATTAAACTGACACCAAACTGTAGTGAATGAAACATCAATTATATGAGATATATATGTGTATTATTACACGTGTCCTGCAATATATCAATTATCACAGAGTCATTTTATCGTCATATTTTATAAGTCACATATCGTATCAAGTATTGTATCACCTTTATCACGTATCGCATCATGTATTGTATAACCCATTGTATCAAGAATTGTATCCCGTATCGTGTAACATACCATATCAAGTACCATATCACGTATCATACCGCATATCGCGTGTGGTATCGCGTACGGTATCATGTATGTTAAATGGTAAATTGTAAATGGACTTGAGCTTATATAGCGCTTTTCTGGTCTTCAGACTACTCAAAGCGCTTTTTCACTGCATGTCACACGTACCCATTCACACACTGATGGTTGGGTCGCTATGTAGTATCATCCATCAGAAATAACTAATCCCATTCATACACCACAGTGTTTCCCATTAATTAACTAGACTGTGGCGGCCCGCCATAGTCTAATCTGTCGCGCCATAGTCTAATTTGCCATGCTAGCGTCAGGGAATTATAATCAACTATAATTTTTTTTTTTTTTTTAAGTACATTTAAAGTACAGTTTACCCTGTTAAATATGTGGCTGCAGTAGCCTACACCGGCACGTGTGATTGTTTTTATGTCCGTTTCCTAAAACGGTCCGTACCTTGTTTACCTCCTGCAGAGTGTTACAACTCACAGCCGCTCGGAGCTTTTCAATTGCTGCGCAGGTTTCGGAGTTTTTAAACACAATCAAAGACGTTTGATCACCCTGTCAGACAAAGCAGCAGAACTATTTGTAAACCTAGATATTAAAATTCTAGCTGTATATGCTTTTTGAACCTGCAAAACAAATGAAAGATCGGAACAAATCCATTTCGCCTGAGGACGCCGCGCGGCTCCGCAGCTCACCTGTTGTCTTGAAAAACTGCACTTAAAAGTTTAATTATAAGTCTAAACATGAGATCAGACCTTTTTTCAAGAGGTTATCTTCCTCATTATGTCAAAAACGTGCATTTAAAGATAAAGGTGGGTCCGCAGACCACACTTGAGAGGCAGAGAGAGAGAGTTATATGGGCGAGAGTCCGGGAACGTGCCATTGTGCATGTAAGAGGACGGACAAGAAACAAAAAGTTAAATTGATCATTACTCTACAGTTTACCAGTCAAGTATGTGAACTACATGGCAGACTGCAGTTCCTGTTAACAGACTGATGCCGTCCAAACTGCTACAATGCGTGCTGAGTGGTCCTCTGTCTGTGCGTCTGCACGTCACCCTCCCTGCTTATTAAAAAGTATAAAAACTGGTCATAAACCACGTCTGAACGTTTTGATTTTGAAATGTTATTAAATCGTTTGAGCTGCTATTAACACTCTCAATATTTATAATACTGAACATTACAATTTATTTATAAAATATGCTTTTCCGCAGCAAATCTAATGACGTCATCAAATAGAAGCATGTTGTAGAGATGTGATCCAAATTTGGTCAATAATCATAACTGAGAGAGGAGTAGGAACAGTATGCCTGCTTGAGGGTCTCTATGGGCCAAGCCTAAAGCCATTTAACTTCCATCGGCATTGGATTTTATGTTTTGACAATTTGTGCACTAAAAGAGCACAACATTGTTAGAAGAAAACAAAGTTTTTGATACATTTAACCTCTTAAATTTGTACAAATTGATGCATCTAACTTTAAAATGGACACATCTTTTCTCCCGGGGGTGCATGCCCCCGGACCCCCCTAGGGTTCGGTGTCCCCCCTGACCATAGTCTCATGAAATCCTGTGGGAAACACTGCACCACCACCGACACAGCGGGAGCAATTCAGGGCAAAGTGTCTTGCCCAAGGACACATCGGACATGTTGACAACCCCTCAACCTTCCAGTTGAGAGGCAACAACTCTACCAACTGAGCCACAGCCGCCCTGTATGGTAAAAAGTATTGTATCATGTATCACATACAATTGGTATCACGCATCATATCGCGTACCATATCACATATTCTACACATAAGTCTACACACTTTCCTTGGATGTGCTTTTTTATGTCTATCCTGGGGGAGCAAATCACACCAAAATATCCAATCTTATCAGACTTATGTAGAACATAAAACATATGAAAACAAAAAAAAGTCTGAAGCTGAATTTCCTCATCCCCTCCTTTGCAGAACAATATCTTTGAACTTTTTCCAATTAATAAAACAGGAATGAAACGCAAACAATTCTGTATTCTGTTGTTTGAATTAATCTGAGAAAATAAGGCAAGGCACGGGAACCCGAGCTTGTGCATTCATTAGAAGTATTTACATAAACTTCTTTGTTCAGTCATCAAAGATATCTACAATGAGCCTCTCTCAGCACTGGTAATGATCAAATTATCATCTCAGGATCAAAAGCAGCCACCGCAGTCTATTGACGCTGATAGTCAAACAAAGCATTTACAAAACACAGTTTCTGCAAAGGAGAGGCAGCAGCATGGGTCACTTAGCACAAGTCATTCATCCTTTCTATGCCATTACTCAGACACATAACCATTAAACTAAATGAGTGTGAATCTTCACTCTCTGCCGGTCGAATGAGTGTCTTGTTGAGTGAAGTGATACAAACTTACAATCTTTTTGTTTTTCAGAGAAATGTTTCTTTGCAAAACCACCCCAAGGAGATTTTTTTTTTTTATCGCAGCAATAAAACAACATTTGGCATGTTCAGACTACAGTCAAACAGCTTGTCTACAAGATTACAAAAATGTTTTATACTTTTGCTTTAAAAAAGAAAGTTTAGCTCTTCAGTCATATTTCTAAGCAAATCTGCAGTGAGCAAGAAAAAGCACTATTTGGACAACTATTTTGACAACTTAATAAAAATTTTGCCCAAGTATTTGTGCAATTGAGATTTACGTGCGCTGGAGTCCCTTTTTGCCTACTCCACTTTTCAGAAAGTGTGTGCTCAAACAGGCCGTTTAAAGATTTTCCCTTCGTGACATCACAGAGAGCAAAACAAACACCTAGCTGTGGGAGTGTCACCCACCTGGGGGAGGGGTTACTGCCATCTGTGATGTCACAAAGTCTTTTCATTGTAAACATTTGGTGGGATGGTGGGAGAAATCTGGAGCCACATCCCCTTTCAGTAAGGGGCGTGGTCAGACACAGCTCATTTGCATTTAAAGCTACAGACACAGAAACAGCTTGTTCTGAGCAGGGCTGAAATAGGGCTTATAGACATGCTAAAATACAGGATCGGAGTGGATTTATTGCAAGAAACTTCACAGAATTGTTTTGTGGACCTCTGAGACTTATTTAAACTTGTTGAAAAGGAGGATGGCATGTGACCTTTAACGTTAAAAAAATCTGTAGTGACAACTGAACTGTTTCTGTAGTTGTTGACAAGGATCTATGCAGCTGCACAAGAGCCAGAATATGCAGAAGCACTCCTTGCATCAACCCTCTTGAGTGGACTGTTTCCTTGGTTCTGCTTTTAAAATCTTAGTTATTTGTGAAACTGTGCAATCAGCCTTGATTTCCACTTTAAGAAATAGCAGCTTTTCCACCAGAGTATTGCTCACCAGGAGAGTCCCCTGGCCTTAGTTTACCACCCACTGGGCCTAAGCATCAGGGATTTTCTTTCAAAATGTATTTTTAGGATGTTTTTTTTTTTTTTTTTGGGACGACAGTACAGTCAAGACCACAGCAGCTCTGTTGGAAACATAGATATAATGGTTGGAGAGGTTCCCAGTACAGATAGTAAAATAAAAATACTGTACAGTGGAGGAGTCTGAGATCAGTTAAAATATGCTCTTCTGGAGGAGGAGACTCTTGTCAGTTATTCTGTATATGAAGTGGATGTGTTATCGATTTACCTGTTTGAGAGTGACACTGTCTTCTAGCTATAAACCCGTTAATGAAGTGAACAAAGAACAGGCGAACTTTGACAACATTTCAACAAACTGAAAGACTAACAGCGGAATTAACGAGATGAGAAAACGGTTGAATGCTGATGCTTGCGTACAGGTGTAACTAATGAGGATGAAAACAGTGTGAATCACACGCTGTTGGCTTCGCCGTCACAATTTCTCACCTCAGTTTACAACCTATCGAACATTCTGGACCAATGACACCTTACTGTGCTCACATCAGTATTATATTTGAAAAATATATATATACACTTTGGAGGAATAACGTTTCATCCCTCCATGGACCGGTGGAATTCACACAGGGCCACTGAAGCTGATAACGAGGCTGATAGAAGCCCAGCACCTTTCTGTGCGTGCACACACACACACACACACACACACACACACACACACACACACACACACACAGTCGTTTTTTCCTTTAATTTCTCTCACATCCTGTGTCACACGGCAAAGCTGTCCAACAACGTCAGCGCTGCCATCCTTGATACACCACTGCTACACAAAGCTGTGGATGCATTTAACACCCAGAGTCATCCATCCTTCACACCTGCTACTGTCATCACCAGCAGCTCTCAATTTTCAAATATTATCAAGCCTGGGCAAAGGCATGTCATTTGTTTTTTTCTTTCATCATTATTGTGGCTATGTAGACTCTAACACATTTATCAATACATTATATAGATACTGCTTATCCCGTTTGGTGTCACAAGGGCTGGAACCAATCCCACCTGTCATTGGGCAGGAGGCGGGTTACACCCTGGACTTGTTCACCGCAGTCGATTCACTGGGCTGATACAAAGGCAAACTGACTTTCATGCTCATGCTCACACTCACTCCTACCGACACATGCACGGGGAAACCATGCAAACTCCACACAGAGAGGCACCTGTCCAGACAGGGATCAAACCAGGAACCATCTTAAAGTGAGACTATAACCACTGCACCACTATGTAGCCCACTTTAAGACCTTTCAAACAGTATCAAAAGCTATCTTTCACCTTATTTTGAATTACTGCATCTTTCCTAAGTAGTACACTGGGCATACATATGGCCTATAATGTATTTTCAAAATGCACATTTTTATAAAGACCAATTTCAGTCAGGAACTCTCGTCCTAGGATAAATTGAAATACAGTCTTACTTGGCACTGGAAGCTCTGCTCTAAAGATCAACCAGCATGCGGTCTACTGATTACAAATGGGACATAAAACTTTTGTGTCCTACATGTACTAACAGGACGTTGTTTGCATGTTTATTACTTATGGAAAGTGGTCATTTAAGTGACATCTGAAACTGACGGCTTTTGTAATTTGGCTGTGTATGAATCAAAAACTGTAATGGACAAAGCCTGAGAGACGTTTGCCATTTGTCACAGCAGGGGGGTTCTGGAGGCTCATTGGTGGCAGCCGCCATGCTGGAAATCCTGTCTCAGCCTAACTTCCAGTCAACCCAACGACAGGCTGAGAGCTCGAGATGAGGCGGCTTTTAAGCCTCCTGACAAATCAACACATCGCACCCACCTGTCAATCATGTCAGCCTCACACCTAACTATGCATAACACGCATGATCCATAAAATCAAAACAGATGAGTTAGAAAACAATTCACCCTCCTGTAGAGTGTGTTCCCATGAGGACAAGAACTAATCAGACCAATATCGTTTTTTTGAACCAGGTTGTAAAAAAAATGCGTTTTTGAATGGGGTATGTATGTGACTTCCAGGACTTTTGGAGCCAGCCTCAAGTGGACCCTCATTTTGCACTTCAGCATTGTCTTAATTTTTACTGCTTGATACGAATACACCAAAAGACACATAACTGATAACATGGACAGAGTGCATTAGATGGAAACTACAAATGAGTCATCCATCTCAATAAGACAGGGAGCTACAGCTCTATGTATGGTCAAAAGATGACAAATCATCCACTTGTCCATTTTTAGCCTTTTCTCTATAGTCTTTGAAAACCATCTGAATATCAGTTATCAGTTTGTTTATAGTATTCCTAACATAATCACAAAAAGCGCAAATTTTAGTGCAATTTCTACATTTTAGAAAAGATCACTGGTCCTTCTCTCTAAGCGCCACACCGTGTAATAACTCCCATCCCTCCTGTTGACCTTTTCCCCCTCTCCATAGTTGGTCCCGCAGTGCTAAGCTTAACCCCTGACATAAGACTGAGATGTAGTGCAGTGCACATGTCTCTATGCCACAGGGAACTCAGTGGTCCAGCGCAGGCTCTCTTTTTTTTTTCTCACTCTACCACTGTTGCTTTTAATCTCCCATCTCTAAGCGAAACAGGTTTTGCTGAAAGTCCTGCTTGGGATGATGCAGCGAGGGGAGGCGGGGAGAGGCGAGGAGAAGGCTGGATGACATGCCTGACTTGATAAGATGCGCAGGAAGAAGAAGGAAAAAAAGACCAAGATGTGGTGAAAAATGAAAAGTGTAAAGATTTATGCCAGTAAGATGGACAGGGACGATGAAGGACAGGGGGGTATTTAAATGGCTTCGATCCAGCTTTATATGCTTGAAGGTTTTTTAAAAAGGTGAACTCCTAATGAGGTGTTTACAGAGTCAGCCATGTTGCTAACCACATTGATTTTTTTACCACAACCCACATCACTTAAATGAGGGGGACTAAACTATCCTGTGTGCAAAGCATAGCAGCATAGGAATTCTTTCTCCTTGCATTAGAAATACATTTTGAGCAGTGTGCACTAAAAATGCATTAAAAATGCAGCACTCTAACCCTTTTTATTTGTAAGAATCATGATGGAAGCATCAGTCCAGGACATAGCAAAACTGTAGGTATTAAGACTGGAAATCTTTGGGTGTCTCATGATTCGATTCAATTTCGATTGTCGGGGTCACGATTCGATTCAGAATCGATTTTCAATTCAAAACGATCTGTGAGACTGGTTGAATTCCTTGCTGCTCTATTTGGAATTCTACTGAGTTAAAGAGCTGGCCTTAGCACTTAGCAGGGAGTGACTGATTGGCCAAAATAAGCAGATTTTTGAAATTTATGAATTGATTTAAATCTTAGAAGAGAAGAATCTTCATTTTTACATACATCGTTTTTTTTCCCCATCTCCAGCTATCTGGAATTTTTAAGTATGCTTCTACAAGCTTGTTATATGAATCTGAACAATGCACACGTAAACTGCATTAAATGTGGCTTCAAGGCTTAGTTTTGGTATGTAAAGAATCACGGTGCATTCATGATTGAAACACAGGGATTCTTTTTTTTTATTATTTAAAAGTGTGAAACTTAAAGCGGTAACATAAGTTGGCTGTTTCACTTGTGCAACTGCATTAAAAATTGGTTGCACTTAAATTTTGAATGTAAAACATTGGTATGCTGGTTTAGCAACTAGAAAAGCCCTGAAGCTGAAAAGTTAAATCACCTATTTCCTTGAAAATGTCATAATGAAAGCACATTTTCTAGCTTGCTAAAATGCATCAAAACCAAATATACTGTGTGTTTGATAACTGCATTTGAGGGATCAATGCACTATATGTGTACATCTAAATCTGTCTAGCTCTACAGATTGGACATTGATCTAAGAAAGATATCGGCCAATATATCAGTATTGGATCGTGTCTTTTCTTAATATTGGTATTGGCGCCAAAAATCCAGACGGACCTGTTAACACAGATTTTTTTAATGTAAAATAGACGATACTGGTCAAGAAACTAGAAAAGCCCTGAGGCAGAAAAGTTTAAACACTTATTTCTTTGACTGGGCTGAAATAAAAAATGATTTTTCCTATTGCAATTAGATGCATCAAACCCCCCCCCCAAAAAAATAAAAAAACAACACACCAGCAACTCCAATGCCCTGTGCATATTGCAAACATTGCTCTCTCTATATTTGCTTTATTATTATTATTATTATTATTATTCAATAGCACATAATAAGACAAAGCAGGGCAAACAGAACAACAAAATCGGGGGAGGGGAAGAAGCCTTGCACGTTTCCTCCGCACTACCCTTTCCGCTCATCCGTTCTCCGTGACACTTGAGGTGATAAATCAAAGCCGAGCAGGCAGGCCACAGTTGGAAGAGGTGACTCGCTGTCCTTTACACCCCGCCCCTCTTTTCTAACCTCTGACTGGTCGCTTTCGACGAAACAATCGGACATCTGACAGCATCGGAGGGATCAGACACAAGCCTGTGCTCATTACGGCTCGGATGGCATTTTGTTAATTAGGAGGATCTCTGTGGTACCCTTTTCAATAATTAGTAAGTGAATTGAGTTATACGCCGCAAACACAGCGGCTGTGAGGAGGTGGAAATGAAACACGTGGTCTACAACCAGGAACATGTAAAGCATGGTGTGGAACAGCTGACTCTGAATGCACTCAAATACTGAGTGCATGCTAATGTAGCTTAAATTTGGAAGCAGAATTTGTGTTAATGTAAGCACAAGAGTTCAAAATGTCCACGAAGTACGAGGGGGAAAAAAAAGCAAGCAAGTGTGTAGACGAGGCGAACAACTTTCAATATGCTCATTCTCTGGCATCACAGTAAGTGAGAAAACGTTAGAACAAAAGCTGTTTACATTGTTTCCTGGAATGTTCTGCCCTGTAGTTCAGAAGACGAATCTGGGGGGGCAGCATGTGCTCTGTTGAGAGACTGCTTTGTCACTTTGTTAACACAACAGACACTTCAACAACCGAATGGAGAGTCGGTGGGTGGTTCGCTCCTTCGCCATATACTGTACAGTCCCATATGATGTTTAAGAGAGTATTAAACATTATGTGAACAAAAGAAAATACACCCATGCTTTAGCCCACATAACATGTGTTTTTTGAGCTGAACTGAACTGCAATTCAGATTTTAACAGAAGAAAGAATACGGCGAGGTGCAATATCGATGCTGCAAATTAAATCCTGCTTTATAAAAATTCACTGTGTGTGTGTTTGTGTAATTCACGCTGCTAATTTTCTCCCACAGAATCAACAACACTGTGTGATTTTTCTGATGTCAGGAACAACATTTCATTTCACAGGAAAGAACCCTGCCGCTAATACATCCATCAGCGGAAAAAGCTGTCGACATGACCTTATGTGTTACGCCGCTGAATATGGAACACTTAAGAGAACACAGGTGACACAAAAATGTCTATTGTTGTGTTCTGATTTTATTTTTGCTCTCTCTCTCTCTGTGCTATTACATTTTGATGTGCGGCAGTATCATTTGGTGTCAATACTGGACGGAACACGTTTCACGGTTTTGGATAATCGTACACTTTTTGTAGCATGGAAATTGGATTTCATTTTGGCAATTCCCTCGACTGTTGTTGTTGATATGATGAATAAAAAGATGGCAGGAGAAAGTGGGGGAATAATTTGTAGCAGAGGGACAAGAGTTAAAATTTTACCCAGGGTCCCTACATCCAAGACTGTGGCCTATAGTGTGCAGGCGACCTGAAAACATATAATTTAAAGCTACTGTGAGACGTTTTAGCAGGTAATGAAAAGGACCAAATTTAACACTGATGCGTCTAAATGAGCCTCAATTGCAAACGAGACAATAATCGACAAGACAGATTATTTCTAAGGTGTCATATTTAAAGCCTAAAACGGCCGCAGCAAGGTAGGTGTCAAACAACTGAAGCCCTATCAAGACTGCCTTCAAGCACCCCCTTGACATGTTGCTTTCATTATGCTTGTTTGCGGGCACTGAGGCATAATTGGGGGGACGATGTGATCCACCCTTTGTATTGACTTCAGAGGTAGTAACTGAGGCGTAACAGGGGCGAGACGTGATTGGCTGAGCCAGCCAAGGAGAACAGCGCTGTGTGTGTGCATGTCTCACTTGTGTGTGTATGTGGAGCTCCCGTTGTCTCGTGCTCTCTCTTCCTTGGCAATGCAAAAAAAAAAACGCATTGTGAATTAACAGACTGGGAAAACAGTATTATACCATCTTGGAATCAATATGAATGCCTCAGGGTGAAATGACAGCAGAGATTCTTTGTTGCGCTGTTGTGGGATTGCACAGATGAAGAGGGTTTACGCGTCTGCCGAAACACACATTTTTTTTTAAAAAGTGAACGATATCTTAAGAGTGTTAAAACAAAAAGTAGGATGAGGTATATTTTTATACCAACACATCTGATCGGCAAGATGCAATAAATAAAAAAAAGGTGCTTCCACGTCCACATCGGGTGCCAAACAGACACGAGCTGAATTTACCTCACAGGAGCTTTAATAGAAATATTCTGACGATGGTATTTCAGATAAACAAATACGGTAATCACTGTCTGAGTGGGTGATATTTATCATCATACATTTCAGGTTTTTTTTCCAGGAGGAATACTTTGTTTCATCAAAGATAATACAAGCCGAAAAATAGGTTTTTAGTTTCACAATGTGGTCAGCATGCTTGCATTGAAACTGTGGAAGCCCTTCTCCTCCTCCATCTCCCCCCTTTCACGGCTTGTAGTCGTGCACTGCAAGGGTGAAGCAGCAAATTTGCTAGCTGGCTGACTGGGAGGACAGAGAGGCCTTTCTCACCAGTCAACGGCTGTCCTTAATGAGAATAGAAAGTGATTTACTAGCTTAATGCTCCAGCCCTCTGCCTGCCTGCCTGCCTGCCTTCCATCCCTGCCTTTGCTGCGCGCAGCCAGTTTAGTCGGCACTCCTGATACTGTGAATGACACAGAGCAAAAAAAAAAAAAAACACAGCAAACCACAGTCCTTAAATGTAGTAATGAGACATGAATTCTCTCATCGCTGACCTCTACTGAGACTTTCATCTGTGTTTGCCATACGACTGGGTTTTCTGTCATAATGATCCAACACAGTGGCCCTAAACAGAACTGGAAAACATTCAGCATTTCACAAATTATGGCCCACCTTGTGGGGCTTATTGCATTAACAAACAGCACTCGGGAGCCAAACACACTCCGCACTTCTACACTTTCTTGGCTCACACACCAAAAAGGGGGGAGGGAGAATAAGAGCATTCATCTTTCGCATGACTCTGTGACATAAGTGGAGAAATATGGAAAACGCAAGGTAAGCAAGTTCCCTTTCATGCATACTCCGCCTTTTATTCCAAAGCAAATATCTTTTGCAGTCGGTGTCAGGCAGGTAGGAATACTTTCCTGCGATTATATCCACAATGATTATCCAATCAGGGAAGCCACAGCCAAAACCATTTGATAGTAAATGGCTTCCACAGAGAACTCCAGATGACCTGTCAAAAGCTGGCTTGGCGCTGTTTTGATTTTCTCAGTGATCTGTGACTAAACCCACACACACACACACACACACACACACACACACAAAAAGAAAGGTGTGTGTATGTGCAGCCCTGTAGTGTTTTACACTGTCCAATTTCTACCACCAGCAATGCACGTGCTCATGTGAGAATAAAACACCAATGTCATGCCTCTTCGAAGGGCCAAATTGCACTCCCTGATTAAGGCGCCATGCTGAGGGGGGCATGCATGAAATTTGAAGTCATAATCATATTAAACCACAAAATGAGAAAGCCAGACACGAGGAGGAGTGACACTTGGGCAGGAGTGGTAGCCTACTTTTTGGTAGTTTGTATCCCAAGCAGAGGCAGCACTTCTTAAAAAGCAACATAAAGGGAAGAGAGCTCATGATTCCAGCTGGGTTATTTGTTGAACTTTTTGGCTGGTAGATGACGTTTCAGCTAGAAAACAAGCAAATGGAAACAGGGCAGGGAATGAAACGCCAAAGAGTAGGGTGTTTGAGAGCATGATTTGGGACACTAATACACACTGAACAACAGTGGAAAGGTCCCGATATGCGAAGCTGGGTTGACTGGTTGTCATTTTGGAGGGAAAACACAGCAACCAAAGCAGTTCTTACCCAGTGTGAAGTACGGAAGCGCGGTGTTGTCAAGATCATCCATGACGGAAATTCGCCCAGGTAGGTCGGTCCTAACGAATAACAGGAGTCGGGATTCCCCCCCTCCTCCTCCTCCTCCTCCTCCTCCTGCTGCTCCTCCTCCTCCTCCCCCAGTTCCTCCTCCACCTGCTCCAGTAGAAGAAGAAGAAGCACCAGCACCCCCTCCGCCTCCGCCTCCTCCTCCTCCGACCACGTTCCCCGAGGCTCCGCCGGTGAAGCTGAACTCGTTCTCCCGGAGTACGGGCAGCGTAGACACGGTAACGGATTTCACCTCACATGGCGTCTCCGCGTCGCTCTCTTTGTCTCTCTCCTCGTCCGGCAGCGTCGCCCCTCTGTTCGCCCGGACACCCAGGGGGTCTGCCAGCAAAAGCCCCGCGAGGAGGACGCGGAGGTGCAGCAGTGGTATCCTCGCCATCCCCGCTCCGTGTGTGTGGGTTCTCTCGCTTTGAGTGGGGCTCATAAGCTGTCCGTTCACTTATAGTACAGTCGCTGCGAAGGAGTCGCGTCCGTCCAGGAGGCGGCAGCACAGGTGTAGTGAGGATGACATCTCCCGGCTCCTCTAACACACAATCCGTCTGTGTTCAGTGTGGGGCAACAAATAATCCCAACATGGACGAGCACGTGTCCTGTTTAAGACACAAATGAAGGGGAGTTAACATTTCTGTCGCGTGGTTTAGTCCATTATGAAAATGTCCCAAGAAAAGATAAATAGAAAAATGTTTAATTTTTTTTCCAAGTTTTTTTCTTTGAAAAAAATTAGATTTCTTCAGTTAATCTTTAAGCAGTAACATATACTGTATATGTTTAACTTTTTAACTTCCCTGTTAATTTAGGTAGAATAATAGAAAATAGTTTTAAGTTTCTCAAATGCCCAAACGCAATACTTGCCTCTCTTTAATTCTAAACATTTTCTCATGAAGGCTGCACATTTTTTTTAAACATTTTTTTTTTTTTTTTTTTGCAATTTTCATT